>NW_007247807.1:172422-263473 GCF_000164805.1 Carlito syrichta | reverse complement strand
TCGACCTGCTGGGCTCAGGTGATCCTTCCGCCTCAGTCTTCCAAGTAGCTGGAATCACAGGCATGTGCCACCGCGCCCAGCTGATTTTTTACTTATTATAGAGACAAGGTCTCACAGCATTGCTCAGGCTGGTCTCGAACCCCTGAGCTCAGGCAATCCTTTCGCCTCAGCCTCCCAAAGTGCTGGGATTATAGGCAAGAGTCATCACGCCCGCCACCCCTGTAAATATTGAAGTCCTTAAAGCCCTCTTTGGAAAAGGCCGCAGATCCTGCCATGACTTGGGTGTGTTTCTTTTTCTAGGCGCATCCTCGAATGTGGCAAAATCAGCCTCTCCCCGATTGAGAGCTGCCTCCTTCATGTCGTGGTTTACACATTCAGTTCTGATATTTTGATGTGAGGTTTTATAAAATGCTGAAGGGCATGGTAATAGACATTGCGGTGCACCTCTCTGTGAGATATTTACAATACGGTCCACAGGCGCCCAGTAAAACCCCTGAGAACACGTGTGTTTCAGAGTTCTTTCTTTAAAATTTAAAAATATGTTTTATTCACCGTATTTTCCATAATACGCTCAACAGTGGCTGAAGCTGTCATCTGTTTTCAAAAGACATTAATATCTCTGCACCTAACTGTGTGTATACAGATTCAGATGAAAGTACTTTTAAAGATTATGAGCAATAGGATGTAAATTCTGGTCAGTTTATGCTGCCAATTAAGTTTTGGTGTCAAACCTACGATGATGACTGTGTTTTCAGACCTTTTTTGATGTCAGAATTTGCAGAGGAGAAAGCCGTATGTTGGACTTTAGAATCAGACGCTACCAGCATTGGACTCTGGCCCCAGCGGTTAGAAGACGTGTCCTTGAGTAAACTCCTGAAAACGGTTTCCCCATATGGAAGTAGGCATTTATAATGCATACCTCTTAAGGATGTTTCAGTGGGAGCCGGAAAAGAGACATGACCCTATGTGACAGCAATTTTCCAAACCTGTGACTGAAAATAGAAGTGTTGTTTTCACTGAGATCAAGAGGAAGCATCATGGCTTCCTACAAGCGGTGTGCCTTTCCTCCTAGAGTAAAAGCTCTTTGAAGTCACATTTGTATGTTTTTTGTTTGTTTGTTTGCAACCATGACTATATACTCTAATACTTTTAAATTAAATTGAGTCACAGTGAAGAGAGAAATTCAGTGAAGAGATGAAAAGACTCTTGGTTCACCCAGAAGGCTTCTGTGAAATGAAGACCTAGAGTCCACTTCAGAAATACTTTCAGAACTGGCTAGAATCAGACCCTTTGGGCTTCAGAGTGGCCCTGCCCAGAGAAGGTCTCGGACGCAATGACCTTAAGGCTCTCTGTTTTCCTGTGTTCTTAAGAATTCACAGTTCTGCTCTTTGAAGTGGTAGATGGCAAGTTAACAATAATAACAGGAGGAATCAAATAAAAATCATAAATAAAACCAAAGACCCACCTGCTAGAATTGAGTTGCCAGTTAGATAAAACTAATATAAACCTCAAAGAATCTGCATGTAAAGAGGTAATGCATTTTGCACCAGATTTGAGAACATCCTGTTATACTCGTTTGCAAGTTCTTTTCCGAAACAGGATGTTGTTATTGTCCTCTAATTGTTGCCATAGAAAAGACAGCCCTGATTTGAAATAGGCTGCTATCCCCTGCTGGAAAGAAAGGGTAGTCCCTTCGACAAACCCTTCTCCCAAAAGGAAAGTCTCGTTGCTCTGGGGATGATTTGGGAGTCGAAGGTCTGATGTAGGGCCCTGTACACCAGACTTCCTGGCTGAGTTACGCACTCACCAATACAGCACAGACCCCCAATGTTATTGCAAACAAAACCCATCTTAATCTGCT
This sequence comes from Carlito syrichta, assembly GCF_000164805.1. Lineage (NCBI taxonomy): Eukaryota > Metazoa > Chordata > Mammalia > Primates > Tarsiidae > Carlito > Carlito syrichta. The sequence goes on along the minus strand of NW_007247807.1, from coordinate 261,612 downwards.
CCCCCGACTCTGGAATGTAAAATTCAGTGTCCGTTTGGGAAGTCCCACCCCTTTGAACCCCCTCAAAGTGGGCTGGTCTTTGAAGCAGGAGCTGCTTATGTGGGACTTGACATCTTCCGCTGCGATGCTCTGAGCCAAGTATGAGAGGCATCCTCACTGATAAGTGGAAGGCGGTTGTTCATTCCCTGGGGATTCTGTATTTACCAGAGGGCACGGAGGCTGGGGGAACGCCGGGCTCGAATGTGTGAGTTATGAGATGCTTGGCATCCCCAGAGGAAGCGGGTCTGCGGCCGTGTGGGTGGCAGCACGTGGGTGGTGTCTGGCACGATCGACCCCCTCACCAGCAAATGCCCGAACTTTAGTACTGACAGTGACTCCGTCCTATTGACAGCCTGTTACAAAACAGTGGGAGCACACAGCAGAGCAGGGGAATACAGGCCCAGGTGTTTCTTGCGCTGATTGTCATGAAGGCTCTGGAAGTGCTTATGTCTTTGCTGAGCTCCCAGAAAGCCCGCCTCTCTTTGGGCATGGGGATGTGTCTGACCTAGAAATGGCCACCTGGACACAGGTAGAAACAGAACAAGTGTCACGAGGAACGAGAAGGAGGGAGGAGGAGATGGCTCAGAGGCAACCTGCAAGTCTTTCCAGGGGGTCCTCTGTGGTGCTTTGTGAGATACCCTGGGCCCAACTGCAGCTGGGCACCTTGACGTTGAATCTCTTCACAGGGAGGGACAGATTCTTCAAGACCTGGTAGGGCTTTGCTGGGGGGTTACGGGATGGAGCAGTTCCGAGACCCCACGGCAACCTTCCCACGGTGCCCCGATCCTTCAGAGCATGGAGAGTTAGGGTATGTGACCAAACCGTAAGTCCCTCTGATGTCAGCATGCTGATTTAGTTCTTGCAGAAAAGAATTTCAGAGCATTCCAAGTCAGGCTCAAAGGAGAGTTTATGGAAGTGAAAGTTATTTGTCCAAGTGAGAGAGTAAAGCCATGGCACCCTGTGAAGCAGAGTGGGCTGTGAGACTGAGACAGCCCTGGTCCTGTTTGGAGGAGTTTGTTTCATAGGGGTTTAAGATTGCCTCCTCTCTGAATCTGTCATGTGTAACATGTTCTGGGAGGGGCGTGGGTTGGCCCATGCATAAAGAGAACACGCTTAGGCACACGTCACATGTGGCACTGGCGCCTTCATCTCCACTCAGGGACTAGTTCTTTGTGGGTATAAAGGGCAAAACTTCATGATGAGGGCCTGGTGCTAAGGCACGCGCATGTGATCCAGTGGGGCTCTTCCTTGGGCCCTCCCTCCTCTCAGCCGGCGGCCATCTCCCCGCAGGGACTGCAGCACAAAGGTTGAGCGAGGTCTCACACCATCTCCTCGGGAGCAGGCACGAGGCTGAACGGTCGCAGGGCCCGCCAGTCCATCTCACCTCCATGCAGCTTGTAAGGTGAAGCCCTTTCTCCTCTCCGTAATGTGACCCAGCTCCCCAGTGTGTGACCTTCTGGAAGAAGAATTTGCTGCGCAGCCGTGGTTGCTGTCATGACCTCACGCTCCTCCATGGTTTCATCTGAGGAACTTCAAGCACCTTCTAAACAATCATCAGCCACACCACAGGGTGGCCTTTGCAATGGAAGAAATGTAGCACAGTGAACCTCGTACTCTCTGGAACTTGACTTACACATAGTCACATCGTGGCTAGTAACGAGTCAAGAAGGCTCTAAGAGCATCAATGCCCAGTTTCTGTTCCAGTCTGTGTTAAGCAGTGCATTTCAGTTCTATTTTCTAAAATAGATTCTACTAACGTTCTTAGGAAGGGATGATTCGCTGAGTTTTCTCAGCTGTAAAAGAGAAAAGAGATGCAGAAAGAAGGAGAAAGTGAAGGAGAAAACAACTTGGGAGAGGGGAGGAATAAGAAGCCGGGTTTATCCCATGAGAGGTGTGGAAAGTACTTCTATTCTGCCCATTCACTTTACCATGGATTCTCATTCTCAGGGGCCAAATGCACAAAGCACCCCAATTCTATTCATAGATCCCAGCTCTGAGTTGGAGCCCTGGACAGGCCTGTTTGTTATTCCCAAGATGACCTCCAGTTCATTTCTCCCTCTATTCTCAAAACGTGTGCCTACCTACACTCATTTTGGCTTAAGGTGCTAATATGAGAGAGCCTATTAGGACAAAAGTTCAAGGAATTGCCCTAAGTTTGTGCTTAACTTTGAATTTTTGATGAGGAATTCACTGCCTAGCTCTTGGTGGAAGCTTAGTAAACATTCCTTTAATTGAAAGGAAGAAAGAAAAGAGGAAGGGAGGCAGGGAGGAAGGGAGGACGATAGGGAAGAAAAAGAAACTATCAAGTGTTGATGAAATAATTAGATGCAAATAAATGGAAAGATGGCCCCTGTCCATGGATTAGAAGAATCAATATTGTTAAAATGGCCATGCTACTAAAATGATCTGCAATTCTTAGCAAAATTCCAAAGGACTTCTTCCGTAACAACAAAAAAAGAAGGAAAAGTTCTAAAATTTGTATGAAACCACAAGAAATTCTAACTTCCAAAATAATGTCGAGAAAAAGGAATCAAAGCTAGAGGCATCACGCATCTTTATTTCAAATCATATTATGTGGCATGGTAACCAATATAGTGTGGTACTGGCGCAAAACCAGACACATAGAGCAATGAAACAAAAGAGACAGTCCAGAAATAAATGTGCACACATACAGTCAACTAATTTTTGATGGTGTGCCGAGAGTACACAATGGGGAAAGTCTAGACTTATGGAAATAAGTGGTGCTGGAAATAAGTCTTTGTGCCACACACAAAAATCAGCTCAAGGGGGTTAAATATTTAAAAACAAGTCCCGAAATTCTAAAGCTCCTAGAAGAAAACATAGGAAAAATGTTCCTTGACATCGACTGATCTTAACAATGATTTTTTTGGGGGGATATGCCAGCTAAAGCACAGTCAACAAATGCAAAAATGAATGAGTGAAAGTATATCAAGCTAAAAGCTCTGCACAGCCGAAAAAGAAAAGGCCATCTCAACAGTGAGAAAAAATATTTGCAAGCCACATATTTGATGTTATTAAAATATCCAAAATATACAAAGAACTCATACAAATATACAGCAAAATATAAAATTCCCCCCAAATCAAAGAGCCTAATTTTTTTAAGTGAGCAAAAGACCTGAATGGTGTTTTTTGTAAGAAGATATACAAAAGGTACACAGGTATACAAAAAGGTGTTTAACTTCACTAATTATCAGCAAACCAGAACCACAATGAGCTATCACCTCACACTTGTTAGAATGATTATTATTTAAAAAATTAAGGGCTGGGTATGATGGCTCACGCCTGTAATCCCAGCTCTTTGGGAAGCCAAGACCACCTGTGGCAACATAAATAGATCCTGTCTCTACAAAAATACAAAAAAAAATTTTTTTTTTTTAATTAGCTGAACTTTGCATTCCTGTAGTCCCAGCTACTCAGGAGGCTGAAGAGGGAGGATTGGCTGAGCCCAGGAGTTTGAGACTACAGTGAGCCATAATCATGCTACTGCACTCCAGCCTGTGTGAGTGAGACCCTGTAAAATAAAATACAAATAAAAGAAAAGAAAATGGGTAGCAAGTGTTGGTGAGGCTGTGGAGAAAAATAAAAGCTTGTATACTGCTGGGTACTGCTGTATACTGTTGGCGAGGATGTAAATTGGTACAGCCATTCCAGAAGAAGTGTGGATGTTTCTCTAAAAGTCAAAAATGAGAAATATCAGATGATCAGCAACTTCACTCTGGGGCTATATCCAAAGAAAGTGAAATCAGTGCCTCAACGAGAGAGCTAAAACCTCTGTTGATGGCAACATTTTTCACTAGCGCCATGTTTTCATGTTCATCAGTAGATGGATGGAAAGAAATGTGGCTTATATGTACAACGAAATATTACTCAGCTTTAAAAAGAAGGCAGTCTTGTCATCTGCAGCAATATCGGTAAACCCAGAAGACAGCCTGCTGAGTGAAATAAGCCAGGTACAGAGAGACAGATCCCACGTGACCTTACTGGCATGTATAATCTAGAAAAGTTGAATTTACAGAAGCAGAGAGCAGAGTGGAGGCCCCCAAGGCCCGGGGAAGGGGTTGTGGGGGTGGACGGTCAGAGCACACAGTTTCAGGTGTGCAAGGCGAGTGTGTTCTGGAGCGGCACTCTCCAGCCCAGTGCTGCAACTGACCACGCTGTGCCGTGCATGGAGCGTGGGCCTGATGTTAGGTGTTCTTACGGCAGCAACAACGGAACAAACATCACAGTAAAGGGGGTCAGAGGAAACTTTCGAGGTGGTGAATATATTTATGGCCCTGATGGCGGTGATGGTTTCACAGGCGATTCTCTCCCCAAACCCACCAAGGGTAGATATCAAATATGGACAGTTTTTGGCATCTCAATAAAGTTGTTGACAACAGAGAGAAACTGGAATCAGGATGAAATAGGAGGAGGATAAGGAGGAGGAGAAGAAACAACTGCCACCCAGTGGGTTGGCTCTATCATTCCTGGGGCAATCAACGTAGAGAGGCTTTTGCCACATTTTTGGTTTGTTTTCACCAGCAGATGAAAATTAGAGCAGTTTCTTTTTATTTCATGTTGTATTTTGTTTAAAAGATTGAATAGTTCTTAGCCTGTGGATTGGCACACTACAATTTTTAACTATTAGTTTGACTCATGGAAATAAGAATAATAAATATTACAATCCATATTAAAATGTTTTAAATTTTAATTATTCTCTGGATGAGTAATTTTTAACAGAATACTTCAGCAACAACTAAAAGAAAATAAATGTCCCAAGGTGAACTTTGAGCAGAGTCAGAGAGCAGGGTAAATGGAAAAATATTTTTGGATTCATTGAGAAAGATTTTATTTTTTTAGCATCCCTCAAGCCCAGGCAGATATAATGAGATCATCCCTGAGAAGAAAAACAGCATTTGACCAATGAAATGTGCTGCACTTTATGGCTCCAGCCAATAACTAGATGTGCTAAAATTGTACATTATTGATAAAGATGTAATTCTAAGATTATGGGTGGATACTGTATAACTTTTCACTTCCCTGGATCTCAGAACCCAGAAAATCCTTCAAGGGGTGCTTCAAGTATATTAACTGATAATGATAAAATTACCTAGAATTCTAAATGTCCTAAGTATTGTACTATCTTATGCCTTACTACAAATCTCTCCTGAAATAAAAAGACTCAGTATTTGCTTTATTTATTTTCTTCCCCACTTATTGTGCATCTGCGTCTTAAACACACTGAATGCTGCAGTCTCACTGGTGTGCACATTTCCTAAGTAACTGTCCCTGAGGGGCTGATGTATCCTGAAGAATTTCAGAACACGTGACCCCCAAATATGCCATGTTGGCGTCTTGATTAATTTGAGTAAGAAGAAATTGAGAACTAGCTGACACAGAAAAAGCTTTTTACTCTCCTTGACCTGTCTAAAATGAAGTATACATGTCTCTTTTTAAAATAAAATTTGCATTTGTAAAGAAAATGCAGGGTCCTGAAAGTATCTGTACTGGAAGAGAGCTGCTCTCAGGCAAGCTTTGTCACTTGGGAGGCTGTCATTTGTATAACAAGGCAGCCTCTACTCACCAGGCATGGCCCGTCCTTACCCTTCCATAGTTTGCCTCCACCGCCCCCAAGAAGCCCCAACCCCAATGCCTTCCTGTAGCTCAGGAGGACATGTAAGTCTCAATCCTCTGGCTGCTTTCTTCAGTCTTCCATTTTTGTGGGATTCTTATGCATAGGTATGACACTAACATCGTCTTCCCTGTTCACATGTCTTTGGTCAGTGTAATTCTGAACCACTTTCTCTGTTAACATGTCTCCTATCTAGTGTAAATCTAGAATGACAGAAGGAAGTAACGTTTCCTCCCCTAAAATCCCAGACGCTTATATCAAGAGCATCATTGGCCAGGGACACTGCAGACACGGGTATGGTCCATTCTGACATTGGCTTTCCTATAGCTTCATTGCATTCTTCTATCACTTTACGCTTTACGGCAAAAGGGGTCCCAGGAAATGCAAAGGAGAAATGCACAGTCAGTGTCTCAAGGATGTGGATTGGCAGAAACTCTGCACATGAGGAAACTTCAGATGCCTATTAGTGTCTCTTCTGTTAAATTACAAACAGTTTCTTGTTCGCCCACTCCTAGAGTAGAGGATTGGAACTTAATTCTCCCTTTCAAAGAGAAACATCCTTTGACCCTGACACTACAGCTTTTCTCAGCAAAGATGTTTTGATCCAGATGTTAACACTGGAGCTTAGCTTAGAATGCTAAACCTATTATGGGTTCCACTGTAGCTCTTGCCTGAAATTGCCAATTATGTGGCACAAAACACAAACCTACGAGTAAACATTCTCCATCAAATGCACTCTGTTAGTCTCCCTCATTAAAGTCATTTTTTTCCATTTCAATAATGCCATCATGAACAATGATCAGTTACCACAAGGCTATTTACAATGTTTATGAAATGTTCAACGCCTCGCCTAATAATGCATTAGTGGCTCACCAGCTGGGGTCCTGTGGACAGCTCCCAGTTAATGGAATACCTCTAACAAATTGCCGACCGTCCTGCTCGGGCATGTTTGGGAATGGCGATGGCAACAAAGGCTACAAGGGCCAGTTGAAAACTGGCCCTTTGCATTTTATAGATGAATAGCATCTTGGGTGGAGCAATCCTGTGTTGATTTACTGTTAGAATAAAAACGGTCATATACTTTGGCTACTTAAAAAAGAATGACCACTTCCACCTACCCAGGTCAAGAGGGAGTGAGAAAGTCTCAGGTTCAAGGGCGTTTACTCCTCTTCCTGGAGACCCTCTGTCCACAAGTCATCCTTTCTCTTGTCCTTCGTAACCAAGCGGCCACTTCCTCTCCTTAAAAGCCCAGGAGGGCCAGAACTGGCTGGGTGAGGGTGAGAAGAACCAGAGGAAGCCCAGGCTGCACCAGGGGTTTCAGGGAGAGGACGGTCATCTCTCAACAATGAGTCAGCCTTGGAAACTGCCCCATGCCTCGGGTCTGCACGGAAAGGGGAGGCGCTCAGCACTTCGGTTTGGCCACTCACCTCCTGGAAAGGTCATTCCCTGGAGTCCGCAAGCGTCTCCGTGGGAACCTGGGGTGCTAACACCCTGGCATTGCGTTAGTGAGTCTGTGGCAAATTCCTAGTGCTAAAAATCCCAACGGACTAAAGACTCGTCGTCCTCACTTTTTTTTCTCAGGTTAAATGGGTCCGGGCAATTCAGTTAGTCATTACAGATGTCTTTGAAGTCATCATTTCATGTTCTATTTCACCATATTTTAAAATTACTTTTGGAAAAAAAAATTCGTTGTAGGGGAAGCAGTGAGTTGGGATTGAAGACACCTGGGTTCTAAGTCCAGCTCCACTTTCTGACCTTGGCAAGCCTCACCCTTCTGAGCTGTCAAATGGGAACAACACATCCTTTCTTGTCAACCTTACAGGACAGATGTGGAAAGCAGACACAAAAACAAACATGCGAGAACCTTGAAAATCACAAGCTTTTAATAAACGCCAAGTATTGTTTACTGGTTGCCTTCCAACCTGTTCTCTCACCAGTCTCAAAACTTTTATTGACATAAAAAAAATAGCCAGGCATGGTGGCATGTGCCTGTAGTCTTAGCCACTCAGGAGGCTGAGGCAGGAGGATGGCCTGATCCCAGAAGGCTGAGGGTGCAGTAAGCCATGATGGTGCCACTGCACTCCAGCCTGGGTGACAGAAGTCAGTCCCCCCAGGTCCCCCAGTCCTCACAGAGCAACACTGGCTTGGCCCACTCACCCTCGGGGCTGTTTTTTCACCGTGCAGTTTCCGAGGCCTGATTTTCCAGGTGAAATCTTATTCCAAAGGCAGACTCACATCAACAAAACTCACAGGAGTTGAGCTGAATACTAGTCTTACTGTCATAAATGTCATCTGTGGGAGGAGACATCAGGTCCTGCCAGCCTGGAGCAAAGAGCTGGGAGTAACCTGAGACCAGGGCCATAAAGGAGGCACACCTTCACCAAAACCATACTCTGCCCCTAGAGAAAAGAGGTGACAGCAGCTTCCTCACTGTGACTTTCCTGTCCAAGATAACCCTGACGTGAACCTACCACCATTCCTATTAGCATGTCCATTCTTAGACTGCAAGGACAGCTCAGAGTGTTGAAAATCTGCTCTGTTTCTTTAAGATGATCCATCAGTTAGGGGTTGATTTCCAGTGCTGGCCTGTCAACATCACCGAGGGCTTGTTTCTGAGTCCTGAGGAAAGCATCCAGAAAAGAAAACAACAGTTGTTGAATATAAAATCCCAAGCTGTCAAATGCTACCAAAAAGCACAAAAGGGGCCAGGCTTGGTGGCTCAGCCTGTCACCCCATCACTTTGGGAGGCCGAGGCGAGTGGATTGCCTGAACCTGCAAGTTGAAGACCAGCCCAGTCAACTTGGCGAGACCTCATCTCTACAATAAATAAAAAATGAGCCGGGCATGGTAGCGCACGCCTGTAGTTCCGGCTACTCGGAAGGCTGAAGCGGAAGGATGGCCGGAGCCCAGCAGGTCGAGGTTGCCGTGGCCGGGAGCGTGACACTGCATTCCAGTCTGGGCGACTGAGTAAGACTCCGACTCAAAAGGAAAGAAAAGCACAAAAGGACCACCACACACCTGCTAGAATGGCCGCAACGTGGAACACTGGCACCACCAAATGCCGACAAGGGTATGGAGAAGCAAGAACCCTTGCTCGTGGCTGGTGGGAATGCAGATGGCGCAGACACCATGGAAGGTGGTTTGGACGTTTCCTATTAAACTAGACGTGCTCTCGCCACCTGGTCTAGGAGTCGTACGCGTTGGCATTTGCCCAAAGGAACTGAAGGCTACATCCACACAAAACCCTGCACACACATGTCCACAGCAGCTTCGTTCATAATTCCAAACCCTCGGGACCACCCGTGGGGCTCTTCGGTGAACAAATGGGTAAGTGAACTGCTGCACGTCCAGACGGGCCAGGATTCCGCGCTGAAAACAAAAGACGTGCTCGAGCCACGAAGAGACGTGGAGAAACAAGCATTGAACACGCGTTTCCAAACGAAACGAGCCGATTGGAAGAGGCCACACGCTGTGTGATTCCAGCTCCACGGGATTCTGGGAAAGGCAAACCAGCAGAGGCAGTGAGGAGATCCATGGCTGCCAGGGGTTGTGGGGAGGGAGGGATGGACAGGCAGAGAAAGAGGATTTCTTTCTGCTGAGTCGGCGTCTCGCCCCGTCGCCCAGACTGCAGGGCAGCGGCCGCTCCCGGCCACCGCAGCCTCAACCCGCTGGGCTCTGGTCATCCTTCCGCCTCAGCCTCCCAAACTGCTGGAACTACAGGCGTGCACTACCACGCCAGCTAACTTTTGACTTATTGTAGAGACTAGGTCTCGTCAAGTGGCCCAGGTGGGTCTTGAACATGCAGGTTCAGGCATTTCACTCGCCTCAGCCTCACAAAGCGCAGGGATGACAGGCTGAACCACCGAGCCCAGCCAGCCAGAGGACATTTAAGACAGTGAAAACTCTCAGCATCAGGGGTTCCCAAACCCCAGGCCATGGGCCGCTACTGGTCCATAGACAGCTAGGAAGCGGGTCACACAGCAGGAGGCGAGCTGTGAGTGAGCAAATCTTCATCTGTATTTTTTGTTTTCGTTTTTGTTTTTGAGTTGGAGTCTCACTCCATCGCCCAGGCAGGAGTGCAGCGGCACACTCACAGCCACCGCAGCCTCGACCTACCAGGCTCAGACGATCCTTCCACCTCAGCCTTCCAAGTAGCCAGAACTCCAGATGCGTGCTCCCATGCCTGGCTATTTTTTATTCTATTGTAGAGACAAGGTCTCGCCAAGTTGCCCGGGTGGGTCTCGAACCCATGGGCTCAGGCAGTCCACTCGCCTCGGTCTCCCAGGCTAGGATGATAGGCTGAGCCACCAAGCCCGGCTCATCTGTATTTACAGCTACTCCCCATCACTCGCATGATGGCCTGAGTTCTGCCTCCTATCAGACCAGCGGCGCATTAGATTCTAACCGGCAGGCAGTCCTGCCTGTGAACTGCTCATGGAGGCACCTAGGTTGTGCCTCCTTATGACCACCTAACACCGGCTGCTCTGAGGTGGAGCCGAGGCAGTGAGGCTCATGCTAGGGAGTGACTGCAAGTTCAGAAGAACACGCACTGGGAGGTTTGGCTGCTCATCCCCTCACCCTGCCTACGGAGTTATCTTCCGCGAAACCAGTCTCCGAAGCCAAAAAAGTTGGGCACCGCTGCACTGTATGGTATTGTAACTGTGGGTCCATGTCATGATAGGTTTGTCCAAACCCACAGAACGCATGGCACCGAGAGGGAGCCCTCATGTGAACCCTGGATCTGGGTGGCATCCAGCAGGTCGCAAGGGACATCATAACACAGGCACCCTCTGGGGAGGGTGTGGCAGGCTGGAGAGGCTGTGCATGTGGCAGGGGAGGGGACGCTGGACCGCCTTACCTTCCTCTCAGTTTTGCGGTGAACCTGAAACCATTCCTCCAAAAGTAGAGTCTCCCTTTAAAAAGTGCAAGAAAGGGAAACAAGCATATTCTTAAAATTCTGACTTCATGTTTGTGTGATCAGATGTCTGTATTTCATCTTCTCCCGTCTCCCCTGGGAGAAGACTCACTGGAGAAGGTTCCATGCCGGAGACCAGGACCAGCTCCAGCCAGGTTCAGGGTACCCCAAAGGTGGAGACGGCATCAGCGATTGGTGGGAAGAAGAGAGAGAGAGAGAGAGAGAGAGAGAGAGAGAGAGAGAGAGAGAGAGAGAGAGAGAGAGAGAGAGAGAGAGAGAGAGAGAGAGAGAGAGACTGGACTCCAGTCTAGTGCAGAAGAGATGTGTGTCATTGGGATTACAACGGGTCTTTTATACACAACGTCAGATGTGGGAGGGGCATCCCCCACCCACCAGAAACCTTAATCCATGAAAACTTAATCAATGATTGCCTTTAAACCCTTTTCATATGATAATCTTAAAATCCCATAACAAAGGATAACCTAATCTGTGACTGACATATTCCATAAACTTTTTCCGTCCTAAACTGATTGATTTATGCCAAGTTAAACAATTCTATAGAAGTTTAAGTATTTACTTTACAAACGAAAGTGGCCCATCCCAGAATGTTTGGAATGTGACCCAGTCCAAAGTTCACAGTGGGCTACCTGCAAGTAACCCAGCCACATTTTTCAACAGAACGGCTGTCTTCTAAAACTATATTCTACAATTTCCACCTTCAATAAATCCTAAGATCATGACCCAGAAGCCTGTGACCAATACTAAGGCTCTTAGATGTGACACGAGTTTGAATTATAAGTTGTGTGAAAGCCAAAACTGCAGTTTGCAGAAGAATGGGAGCAATGAGCTTCTAAAGTTAGCTTGTATTCATCCCGGTCTCAGAGTTTTTATGTTTTGAGCTCACAGGAGCTTAATCTGGTTGGTGCTGAGTAGAAAGGGGGAGGAAATGGGGTCAATAGCTCCCAAACTCATCCTAGTGGTCTCGGGGTCAACAGCCCTTCCTGATCCCTAACGCTCCGTGGCCGGCTCCCAACAGTTCCAGACACACGTCTCCCCCTGCATGCAAGGTGGAAGTGAATGCTGGCTTGGTTTTCATCTCCCCTGCTCTGGGCTGAACTGGGCGACATTTTCCTGGCAGCCTGCTCCATTGCATATATTTTTCTGACAAACTCAAACTGTATTTTACTGGATTCTTCATCCATAAAATTGGGTGGTTAGACTAGATCATCTCTAAGGGATTTGCCAGCTCGAAAGTGGCGCGATTCCATGATTTTATGATGTGATGCTGAAGTTGTCAGTTACATTCTGCCCGGTATGGTTATCATCCTTGTGACTTGTCACAGGAAAGGGGCGTCCCATGGTGTCCTGGCCAGCTCAGCACATGGTTTATTTACTCTGTGGCCAATTGATCCTATATTTCCTTGGACCAGATGACTTTCTGAAAAGTGTAAGTTAAGAAAAGATAGCTCAGTAGGACTGGAAATGATAAGGAAAGCCCAAAGTGAGTGGATTTTGTGCTCATTCACTTAAAAGTAAAGAAATCTTATTTAAGATTTATTTCAATATCAGGACAAGAGAAAAACACACACACACACACACACACACACACACACACACACAGTGTAAAACCAGCATATTGCACAGTAGTTTATAGTGGTATTGTATTTATCTAGCCAGGGAGCTAGTCAAAAGAGACATGGTGTTCAAATGCCGACCTATTCCCTAACAGCTAGAGTCTTTTGAGAGTCAAGTAATAACATTAGAGACAAGTGGTTGCATGTTGCAATAGTATATTGCCACCTAACTTTATGCTCAATTTTTTTTTGTTTTCTTTCTATACATTTAACTAAAAGGGTCTACTAACTCAAGTCACCTAACTCATATTTAGTCTATGTCTTATTGTTGTGGAAATGTGACCTGGTTAAAGAAATCCAGAAAGGTGTGGGTGGAGATTCTATCTCAGTGGTTCACAATCTTAACAGAGGAATCTTCTGGTGGTTTCTAAAAGCCCAGGTTGCAACCTAGACCAATGGAACTGAAATGGGTGGGAGTGGAAGAATCTAAAAAGCACTCATCTTTGTTACCACCCTCATTTTACAGACAAGGAAACTGAGTTAGAGAGAGGATGATTAACTTTCCCAGGGCCACACAGCAAGCAGGTGGCATAACTGGACTTCAGATCCAGGAGGTCTGACTCTAGAACCTGTCTTCTCAATTGCAGTGTCATACTGTCTGTTATGCAGACTCACCAAAGGAAAATCAGAAAATGCAAATTAACCAAGTATCACATCACACATCACACACACAGAGACAATCACACAAATCACACACGCGCAGAAAAAAAATCATTTTTACTGTTTTTGAGTATATTACTCCTAAAGTTATTCCCTTTGGAAGGGATTATTCATGTAATATGTTAACATCAGGCTCCCAAGCTCTTGGCTACTGACTGGATACACATTTAATACACATACACACACACACACACACACACACACACACACACACATCCACACACACATACCACCATACATATTGCTTTGCAATGTACTTTCAAAATTACATTATATTGTAGATAGCTCTTATTGGATGCTTTCTTGCAACACTATTTTAAATGCATGTGATGCTTTTGATTATATGATGTGGTGTGTCATGCTAGACATTTGAATTTTTCCAACTTCTTTTTAGTGCTGAAATTACTGAGATGAAAAGCTTTGAGTAACATAAGTAGTCCTATGCTGCTTGGACATATTTTAAAAAAAACCTGCTGTATTAAATATCTTACATCTTTATTAGACTTTTTCTTTCTATATCCCACCCTCGGGATTTTTAGCATTAATATTCCCAACAGGGAGACGTGGGAATGAGCATTTTCTTACTTCCTCACTGTGGTCAGCAGGGGAACAGTCCTTCAAAGATGTCTGTGTCCTAATTCCTAGAGCCTGTGAATATGTGACATCTTGTGGCAAAAGGGGCTTTGCAGGTGGAATTGCATTAAGGATTTTGAAAAGAGAGAGGATCCTGGATTGATCTTGATCTGGCTGGGTCCAGTGTTGTCACGAGAGTCTTTCGCAGTGGATAGAGGAGGCCCAAGAGGAAGTCAGAGTCTTGGGATATGAGGCCAGTTCACGGCGCAGGCTTTGGAGGTGAGGGAGGAGGCAGGCGCCAAGGCATGCGGGCAGCCTCTAGAACCTCCCCTAGAGCCTCCAGGAAGGACACTGTCCTGCTGACACCTTGACTTGAGCCCAGTGAGACTTATGCCTGTCTTCCAGCCTCCAGAACCGTGAGAGTGTAAATCTGTTCTGTTTTAAGCTGAGTTTGAGATCATTTGTTATAGCAACCGTAGAAAACTAATACGTTTGCCAACGCAGCTTAAATTTTTTGTGTGTGTTCAATCTTGATAAGCAAAGAGGAGAGAGTCCATCATACCTTGGTTGACAACCTGTCCTGGCTGTTAAATTGCTGGAAACTCCTCTTCCGCTAAGTTCTCTAGACCTCCTCCCATCTCATACCTCATGAACTATCCTCTCTCAACTGCACATTTGTCTATTGTAACAGGCTCGTGACTGGATTAAAGTTTTTGACTTTGGTTGTGAACATTCTTGAAGGGCATTTTTACTTCTAAGGCTCCTTTTTAGTGACTGGATGCTGTGGAAAATAAGACAAGACAGAATTTAAAACAAGCCGCTGCCTTTTATAAGACTGTATTGCAGGAAGGGGGGAGGGAAGCCTTCCATTCAGCCTTCATACCCTCTTCAGGCTTTAACACTTCAGGCTTTGTTTTGTATTCCTGCCCAGCCTGGCATTTCCTCCAAGACTGCCCTGAGGGCTCAGAGGACACAGGAAGCTGAGAGCTCCTGATCCCCAGCAGGGGTGGGAAGCAAACCCTGTAGCTACCCAAAAGGTTGCTTCTTGGGAACTGAAAGCGCACATCTAAAGAGAAACTCGGCATCCCACTAGAAAAACATTTGAGTCGCTTTTGTTGAAACTTGAACTCGCCTTCTCTAACATTGACTTGCAGTGTTGGAGGACTAAAACCACCCTGCCAATGAAAGACTCCTCTATACCATCCTCTATACCAATATTGAAAAAAGAGAGAGAGAGAGAGAGAGAGGTCATGGAACAACTCATTATCAAATTGACATGCATGTTGGGTAGCACAAAAGTGACACCAACAAAAACAAAGCTGAGACAGAGCTGCAGTCAAATTTATACAGGAAAGTGGAAGAAAGAACAATTAAAGCTTCTCAACCTGCTGCCTATGAAGCTCCTCTACACAGGCCAAAATGAACAAGCATGGGATATAATGAAGGCAGGTGACTTCATCCCAGGAGCGGTGGATAGGGAAATGGCCAGGCTCAGGCCTCAAAGACCCCACTTCAAAATTTTAGGCTGAGGGTGGAGGACGTTAAAGGGAAAGAACAGAACGAGGAAGGGGAGTGGCACATGGGACAGGTCCTGCTTCGACGGCCATCTTGAATTGCTTCCCCCCCCCCCCCCCCCCGCCGGAGAGCTGGCCCATCCATCCCGACGGTGCCAGAGGGTGGTTCATCGCCTTCAGGTGACCGCTGAACAAGGGAGAATTCTGCTGTGGACTCTCCATGCTCTGATTCCAACGTCAGCCTCTGGAATTCTCAAGCAAGTACCCAACTAGGTCAGAAAGGAGAAAAAGATCTTCAGGCAAAGAGAGAAACAGGCTCAAAATCGTTTCTCATCGGCTGAAATGGAAATTCCCGGTTACAAAGTCTCCTTAAGGGAAGAAAGGGTGGACCTTGTGCAAAGGGTGGACCTTGTGCGGTCTCCTCCTGAGAAATTCTGCACTTACTCTGACACAGAGACGCGCTATCGTCTGTCCACATCACCACAACCCCCAGAGGAGGGCACGGCAAGGGTTCCAGCACTCCTACACGTACCCACATTCCTAAGCATTAACAAAAGATGTGTTTCCCCTTATCGCCTAGACACCCCAGTAAGTAACTTCAAAGAACACTTAACTTCCCTGCAGACTGTGCCCAATTAACTGAGAGATATAAATAACCATACACTCCCTTTTCTTAACTGTCACAGGTTTGAGTACCTTTTGTATCAATGTAATCATAAATCTTGAGATTCATATATAACTTTAGGTAAAGCAACATGTGTGATGTAACAATGTATGATGTCTTAGGCCCTGTTGACTCCCTTTACTCTATGGCTAGCTTGATCGAGGCCTCTGCTGTGTTACTGATGGAAAGTTGTGAGATACCTCTGGTAACTGGCGCCAGGAAATGTGGACCATAAAACGTCATGAGTGACAAAATGCAGCCGTAACTTAGGCTCTAGACAATGCTCTGCTAGTCACATAGTCAATGTGTCGGTATCAACTACCCTGAACTTATAAAAGCAGACTGTAAAATTTGAAGGGTGAGCAGAAGCATTTTAAAGAGACCAAAAGCCCACTCTGCCCCCTGGATTCAAATTCAGAAATAAAACCCTTTCCACTGGTTCCCTGACCCTTGGATTTATCAGTATTAAGGGAGAGCAGCTGAGCGTTAGGAGGACCACCACAACTCCAGTGGTCATGCCGACCTTCTCGGGGCCAGGAGACTGAGCCGTGAAAACTCCAAGGGTGGGTCTCTCGAGGCCCATCCCACGTTCAAGGACGCAGGCTCGCGGCAGGCGGGAGGGCATCGTTTGTGCTCGAGGTCCTGTGGTTTCACTATGAAGTGTGGGCTTCCCCTGCTGTTTCACTGTGCACGTGCGGGTCGGCTCACGGCTGCCTGCAAAGCCTCCTTTTTCTTTCCAGGTTGGCAGCCTCATCCAGCGTAAAGGAATCTCCTGCTTGATTTAAATGAATCACAATAAAGCTCTGAGCATTGAATGTACCCATGTTCCTAAATTTTTAAATCAATCTCTAAATAAGCACTCTCCGAGAAGGATTTTCTTGGCAATTGCTCTATAACCTAGACTGTATTTCTCTTCAGAAGAGTGACCTCTATTTAATAATAGCCTGTGTTCAATTTTAATTAGGCTATAAGTGGTAAATATTTGTTAATAGACTTTGGGTGAATAAATAACCAGTAAAAAATCTCTATGTGCTGGCAATTTATGTGAACAAACTAATAGATCTGATTCAATTAAGGCTTAGTGAAAACATTCATTTGAACCTAATTGTTGAAAAGTTCAGATCTCTACAAAGCTGTTACTCTTTTTAAAAATTGTAGGATTTTTAAAAAGCTATTTTTGTTTCAATAGCTTGCATAAAGAAGATACCTTTTCTGTTTTGGTGCATTCATCTAAATAATGATTCTGTCAAAATGTAAGTTAGAACTAGGCAGATTCTGTATTTTATCCTTTTCTGGTACTTGAGCGTGTTTCTGCTGGAATATTATTTAAAAGAAGGTAGGTGTCACTTTATTCTCCCAGTAGATAAATGGGCCATGATTTGAAAGTCCAATGATTCCATTTAACAGCTTTATGAGGGTCTAATTTACATACCACAAAACTTGCCCGTTTTCATTGTACAATTGAATAATTTTTGGTGAATTTGCAAAGTTGTGAAACCATGACCACAATCCAATTTTGGAATCACAAAAGGATCCCTCTACCCATTTCTGACATTTCTGACTCCTGCCCAAGCCCCTGCGGCAAAGAATCTTTTCTGTCTCTCTGGGTGTGCCTTTTCTTGGAACTTCTGATTAAAGGGAGTCACACGCCATGTGGCCTTTGGTCACCGGCTGGGCTGCTTTCACTCACATCATGTTTTCCACCATGTTGTAGCACGTGACCATAGTTTATTTTTAAGTTGCTGAATGACATTCCAGTGCCTGCCTTTGGCACATGCCATTTACCCAATCACCAGGGATGGACATTTGGGTTAGATCCAGTCCTTGACTATTATGAAGAAAGCTGCCATGACCATTATATGCAAGTCTTTGTGTGAACACATATTTTCACTTCTCTTGAGTAGCTTCCTTGTTTTGGAGCCAGTGGATTTTATGGCAAATTTAGGTTAAAATGTTATGAACAACTTACATACTGATGGGAGACAAGTGACAGAAAAGCCAGAAAAGGACCTGGGTTTTGAAGACTTGCTGAGAAACTGAGGCACTGGATTCATAAAGGAAGGCACCATGACGGAGACCTGTAAAAGCAGGAGAGGAGTGAGTGTAAGGTGGTGCTCTAGACTCCAAGATCTAGTGGATGGCCAAGTCAGCACTGAGTGACACCGGAAACAGGAACTGCCACTAAGTAAAGCTGTCAGTGTGGGGACACCAAGGAGAGGAAGTTGTAGGGACCAAGAGATTAGGAGAGAGTGTGTAGCGGCCCCAGGCCTCTCTTCTCCCATACTCAAAGCTCCAGTTTCACCAGACAGTCTCCATCCTTCTTGCTGAAATCCTAAAGTCTCGGTATGTCTCCAGGTCTCATGATGAATGAAGCCCCAGGCTTACAATGCTCCTCAATGCCTTCCCTTGTGTCATACCATGACCTCGTCTGTTCCAGCAACCACCACTTCCTCTCTTCCTGAGCGACTCAGGACACACAGCACCTTGGCAAAGTCATCCTGTGTATTTTATACTACTGTGACAGTTTTTCTGGGACACAATCTTGTATAGTCGCCTGGGTCCCAGTGTCTGACTAAAATTCCCTGGTCTGTCAGTATTTGAAAAATAATCATGTGTCTTAAAATGTTATTGTCATTCATTCTTGGTATAAGATGAACATTTAAAATGTGTTGGGGGACTCCTCCTAAAAAGAAAAAACAGAACTTATTTATTTTAAAAATGTGTAATTATTCTTGCATGTTTCAACTTCAGTCACCTTCAAAAGACTCTCCATGTGATGCAATACATCTCTCAAGATGCTTGTTTCCGTGGCTCAAAACAGTTTTTGAGCTCATCAGCTTTGATGCCCTTTAGTGCTTCTGCCATTTTTTTGTTTCACCTCTTTCACATTGGCGTAATGTTTCTTTTTGAGGACTTTTTAATCCAAGAAAATTTTTAAAAAGTCATTCAGGGCAAGATTGGGTGAATGGGACGGTGGGGCATAGGGGTTATGTTATTTCTGATGTGGACAGGTGCACTTGTAAATCACCCATCATGAAATGGGCAAACACGTTGAAAGAATCTTAACAAAAAAATTCACTGAATCAGAACGAAGCCTCTCACAACAACACTCGCTGGTCCACTGATGCCGATGGATTCCTAGAACACTTACTTAGTGGGGGAAGTCTGGACGACAAGGAGCCGGCCCTCCAAAAGGTAATTCCGGTTTTGGGGGGGGTCCCCCTTGTATATACACACACGTACGTATGTTTATATATTTGAGGGCCTCTTCTGTGCCAAGAGCCATCCTAAAATTCTTTCATCAACACAACATCTATGACTCCTGAAAACACATCTATGAAGATGAGACATGAGGGCACTTCCCTTCATTCGTTAAAAGTGTGGACTTGGTGGCTTAGCCTGTCATCCTAGCACTTTGGGAGGCCAAGATGAGGAAACTGCCTGAGCACGCAGGTTCGAGACTAGCCCGGACAACTTGTGAGACCTCGTCTCTACAATAAATCAAAAATTAGCCGTGTTATAGCGTGGGCCTGTAGTTCTGGTTGCTTGGAAGGCTGAGGCAGAAGGATCGCCAGAGCCCAGCAGTTCGATGATGGGGTGTCTGTGAGTGTACCGACGCGCTCCAGCCTGGGTGAGCTCAAAAAAAAGTGTGTGTGAGTTACATCCACATGATAACTTGAGACCCAGTTTCACGATTCCCCCTCTGAGGATTGCTGAGAAATAGATTCTAGACTTCAAGGAAGGAGATTTATTTGGCATAATCCTGAAGCCAAATAAATCAAAGGAGAAGATGCCCTTAGAGAGTCACCACAAGGAAGCCCACTGAGGACACTGCTCTCAGGACACGTGGATGATTCTCGTTGGCGTTGGGCTTCTCGGGCTTTGATACAGCGCAGGCAGCTCGTGTCAGGTTTACAATGCTACCAAGTGTGAAATGCATCGGATTTTTAGGAAATTTGCTAAAAGAAGCTCTGCAGGCCATGCCAAAAACCTCTCCACGGCAGCTATGATGTTCCAGAAAAGTATATCGTGAAACGCATGCTCCAAAGCAGGTGTTGTGTCTCACTTTGTTCTCTGGGGTATATAGGCTGAATTGAAGCATCTTTATAGACTTGGGCATTTGGGATGTTAATGTACTAAAAATAATAGCAGATCAGGCCAGGCTCAGTGGCTTAGCCCATCATCCCAGGACTTTGGGAGGTCGAGGTGAGTGGATTGCCTGAGCCTGCGGATTTGAGACCAGCCTGGGCAAATTGGTGAGCTCTTGTCTCTACAATAAAATAAAAAATTAGCCGGCCATGGTAACGTGAGCCTATAGTTCTGGCTCCTTGGAAGGCTGAGGCAGAGGCATCAGCTGAGCCCAGCAGGTCAACGCTGGGGTGGCCCCTTGTAGAAGGCCCTGATGGTGACGATGAGACGAGTCTCCTTATACCTGCCTCGACCAGGTCTCACCCAGCTACCTCCACTAGACAACCTCCACTGCTTCTGCCTCCACTCCCTGTCCCTCCCCTAGGTAATCTCTCCTGCCCCTGACTCTGCCAAGCCTACCCTGTCGACACCTGCCTCTGCTAGCTGGACCTCTACTAGGCCTTCCTTGACCAGACCTACTTCTACTAGTCCTACATCTACTAGGCCTACCTCTACTAGGCCTACATTCATTGGTCACCCCTCCACTACCCTCTCCTCTACCAGGCCCGTCTGTGCCAGACCCGTCTCCGCCAGAGCCATCTCCACCGGGCCAACTCCCAGGGCGACTCCCAGGCCAGCCTCCATTGACCATACCTGCTAAACATGAAGGCAAGGAGTTTCTGCATGCTCGGAGGGAAAAGGAGTTGGCTTCCTTGCTCTGAGGCAGGCTCTCTGCAGATGAGTTTTGTCTTCTTCCTCACTGTCTCCCCCATCAATCTTATTCACGAGTGGGGCTATCTCCATCTTGTGCTAAGAAGACTAAGTAGAGAGGTCACCTTGACCCCCTTCACACAGCAGAGGGGAAGGACTGGAAAGACAGGTCCATGGGTGTCCATGGCTCACAGGTTTCAGGCTGATGGTGTGTGCCACAGGGAAGTCAGGACGGGCAGGCAAAGGCTCGAGGACCCTGGGTGCTGGGAGCTGGTGGAAGCTGGGTCCCACTGGGGATCTTCAGAAGCAGGTTATGGGAGAGAAAGGTCGCTGGGATTAGAATACAGCTGCTACATTATTTCCAGAGAGGCTGGAGGCAAAGAGACCGTGAATGTCTTCAAGCTCTAATTTCTAGAATTTGCACAACTCATTTAAGGCACAAAAACTTAATAAACTTCTAAAATATAAATACTTGCTCACTCTCAGAGTCTCCCCCTGATCTCAACACTTTAAAAACAAAACTCTGCCATCTTGATTTTTCCAGAAAAGTAGGCAATTCCACGCAGATGTCCTCTTTATGGTGGGAGCGTCTAGCTTTGAGCTTCATTTAGCATTTGAGAGCTTTATAACCATATTCTGAAACTGCAGAATGTGCTGGGTTCTTCCTTCTTTCTGTTCCTCCAGATGAAGGAGAAAACAAGGAAATGCCATGACTCCCTCACCCCTGCCTGTTGACGATTCAGGGTTTTGTCCCATGCTAGAGACCTGACTAGCTCAACTAACTAAGCGGCTGGTTTTCCGTTCCAGGCAATAGGGCCTTCATAATTCTTTCTGCTAGCTTTTGAGACTGCAGTGTCCTCATCCCAGACAGACCCAGAGAGAAACAGGACAAGCACATGAGAACTGAGAAAGACTTGGAATGCCGAGTCAAGCTCTGTGAAGACCAAGCAGGGCGAAAACACAAGGCAACTCACCTCCCCTGCCCTTTCTCCTGCACCAGTGTCTGGTTCCCACTGTTGGTGTAGACTGAGGCACAAAACCACATCTGACTCTTTGCCCTTTTCTTAAAAGCGCTTTCATGATGAAACTGGAAAACCAGTTTAGCTCCTTGTCTTAAGACTTTTTGCTGCAAAGGTCAGCAAGCCACGCGAGGAGGACCACTGGTGTCTTCTCCATATTCGTCTAGGGAGCCCTTGGGGAGGCGGTCACAATTTCAAACTGTTCTTACTGCCTGATTCCTCATGAACCTCGATTCCAGAGCTCTCAGTACCCACAGATCGGTGTTAGCTCAGTACTTGTACCCATAACCCCCAAAGTTCTTCTGAAGGCCCTTTCACGGGGCCTGCTCACCTGGAGAGCACTCACAGGTCTACACAGGGGAAGGTAGAAGGGATGTTCTCAGGGTGCGTGAGTGATGTCACTGCAGATTCTGCCTCCTGACACTTCCTACTCATACCCGAGAAGGAAGAGAACTCCACGAGGTGGCCCCTGGCGGCACACCTGCTCAAGATCACGGCAACTCTGTGTCATAGGCAGAACTTTCTGGCAGCTGAAATGCATTTGGTGTGGGTCTTCGTTGAGTCCAGGACTTGGATACTTCAACAAGACCATCCTTGGAATCATTTCTACCTACTCAGGTGGCCCCTGTGACCCCAGCCTTTGAAAAGGGCCCCTCCGTTATTCAAGCCCCTCTTGTCTCCACCCCCACCTCTGCACCTGCTGAAAAGCCTTCTCCACGGCTGGCTTCTTGGCATCACAGCCGTGTTAGGGCCGCCAGAAGAAAGTAGCACAGACCTGGCAGCTTGAACGACAGACACTTGCCTCCTCACGGTTCTGGAGGCTGGAGGTCAGAGCTCGGGGTTCCAGCAGGGCTGACCCTCCTGCAGACGTGAGGGAGAATCTGCTGGAGGCCTCTCGTTTTGGCCTGTCGATGGCCATCTCCTCTCCGTGTCTCTCTACTCCCTTTTCCCTGGACAGGGGTCTCTGTGTTCAAATCCTCTGTTTTCAGAAGGACCACCATCATACGAGATTAGGCCCGACCCTAATGATTACCCTACAAAGATCCTGTCTCCAAATAAGATCTCACTCTGAGGCACTGGCCTAGGATATTATGGCCAAAATTCTATGCATGTGTTTACGTGTGAGTGTGACCATGTAGAGGGTGTGTATGTGCACATGTGTGTGTACAGTACAGATGCCATCCTAGCTTTTAGATCTGTTACGTGAAATAAAATCACTCTAAGTTGAAAATCTTGGTCATGAGTCCATGAGTTGGTAAAATCTGTGCAATTTTCAGGAGTAAGATTTGTGAAGCCCCAGCATATATATATATATATATATAGAGAGAGAGAGAGAGAGAGAGCTCTTAAAACAGATAGGAGAGCTCAAGGTCACTAGACACCATGCATGCTCGATGGTGAACAGAGGCGCCCCATGGGAGATGCCTCACGGGTGTCACTATTTTTCGTAACTGCTGTAGGTAGCCAAAAGAACACTGGGATCTTAATTTTCTTAAACAAAAGCATACTTGGGCCCTGCTTAAGTCTCTGAAATCACATCCAGAGTGCTGTCTAAATAAGGCATCTAGACTCCTAAAAAAGTTCCAACTTATTAAGGTTCTTATCAAAATATTGACATTAGGATTCCAGTGAAAGCACTATTCCACCAAAAAATAATGTTGTCCCTAACTTCCTCAGAAAGCATTTATTTTGTGCTCCATCCTGAAGTCCCTGCCTTGGACTATATAGCGGTGGTGATCAGAAAGCAGGAATTCAATGCCCAACCCATGTGTTGCACGAGAACAGGACTCTTGGCAAAGTAGTAACACGGTACAGAAAATCACACGCATGTTAGGGCCAGGCTCAATACACAAACAAACGAAGAGTTTTGAGGTGGAGGTTACAAAGCGTGATCTCCGACTAAAAGGAAATCGAGTTTGGGGAGAGGTGTGGCTTGTTTGGGTAAAGCCACGCCTCTCCCCGCTGGGGGGCCTTCAAAATCCCACCTGCCAGTGAGTCCTAAAATGGCATCATCTCTTCCTGAGATAAGTGAAACAAAAATCTCCCGATACTTCATGCTATTTGCAGATTTTATGCTCAGGCTTTTGCCCAGACAAATATTGGCCGCCAGTGGGAAAAACGTAAACTTTGCTTCTCAGCAAGACTTTGCAAAGCCCCTGTTCTGGCCCATTGCCTCCGGGAAACGCCTTCTCCAAGCCCTCGGGGGACCCAGGGGCAGGCTACCTTTTCTGGCTCTCCAAATAGTGGGAGAACGGCTTGGGTGGTCACCGAACCCATTTTTTTGAGACTGAATGTGGCCAGTCACTGGAAGTTGAGGCCAAACCCTTCAGTCAATACCAACCCTCCCAGCTCTCAAGAGATGGAGAGATACGTGCCCAGAAAATCATGTCAACATGTTGTTCCCTAAGACCGCTGTACTTCCTGTGTCCAGTCGGGCCAGAAATACCACAGGCTCAACCTTTCTCACAGTATTTTTCCACTTCTTCCCTGGGACTCAGCCAGAATCTCCAAGTGCAGAGATGGGTGGTCATTTAAAAGCAGAGCTCCCTCTAGGAGACATGTCAAATGGAGTCAGGCTATCCTCACCCCCATCAGTCACAGGAGGGACAATTCCGGCTCTCCTTGTGAGTGTGCTGGGAATGAGGGTGGCTGCAAAAAGTGATTGCAAAGGAAATGTGCCTCTCTTCACTCTGGAGCCTGGCTTGCCTGGCATCACGGGCTTGGCAGGTGGCAGAGTCCACACCATCCATTCAGGGGAAATGGAGGGCCCCCCCGGATGTAGCCGCAAGATGACAGGAGCCAGGGGAGGGGGTCAGACTCCTGACTGGATAACCTGGCCACTCCCCTCTCTGCACTCAGGGAGTAGCCTCTGGGAGGGAGTACCAGACACAGCCTCAGGCCCAGTGGCTCCTGCCCACCTCCAGGCCCTGCCCTGTGTAGGAAGGTGATGCCCGAGACAGCCTGATTTCACGTGCTCACTTAGAAATTCAGTGTTCTAGGGCAGCCATGTTTTCTGTGACGATCCCACTGTTCCATCATACGTGATGACTGTGAACTTGGACATCTCCCCTCAGTTTCCTAATCTCTACAGTGGTTAAAACAACGGACCTTAGGTCACACAGGCTGCGTGTCTGGCCACTGTGCCTGGTCTCATCATTGCTATTTCTCCATGAAAAGCACTTTCTGATAAATTGAGAGGACTACATCAGGAATGAAGATTTCATCTGCACGGTCACTAAATAAGCGGGAAGAGTCAGTGGTCTTGAATTCATTCAAGACAATGAGTGAGGGGCCAGAAGGTGGACTTGGGCTGGCCCATGTTCCTTCCTCACTGAGCACTCTGCCCTGGGTATGGTGGTCCATAAGTGACTCTGGCAGAAATCTCCTCTTAAGCATATACTTCTGAATTTCTGACATTTAAAAGGGAACAATCAGAAAAAAAATAAGTTGCACATGAGCCAGTCTTTTTAACACATCTGAGTGCTCAAGAAAAAAACCCACTCATTCCTTGCAATCTTAATGGCAGAAAGGTAGATATTTTCAAACGCAAGCAAAATAAAATAAGAAACTGTGAATTTTCCCGTGAGTGTTTCTGAGGGAGTCCTATTACCGCCTGGATTTCAAAATACCAGCTTTCACTGAAGAAAGGCCACCTGCCAACAGAGTTCATCTCCATCCACTGAGCTGAGAAAGTCACGTGCACGTCTCGTAAAATCCTAAAACAGATGATTAATACAGCAGAGGATTGAGTTGGATTAATTAATTTGGCTAATTTGAGATAATCTGGCATTTTGACAGCACCATTTAGTCTCAGCTCGGCAATAAAAAACAGACTTCAAGTGGCGCTTCCCTAAGAGTTCCAGCCTCGGAATCGTTTTAATTTCATGTTGACCTCATTAGTAATTCCAGTCACGGGGGGAAGGAGGAAAAGAAATACATTTCCTCGGTTCATGGTCAATCATTTTGTGCCCATGTGGACATTAGCGCTCTCAGCTTCCCACTGGGGTGCTGAGGCCTCCTGTCCGCTAATGGATGGTAATGGATGGCTGCAGATCAGCGCGGCGGCGTGCGGCCCAGGGGACGCGGCGGGTGGCTGGGGGGCGGGTGCCCCGCACGGCGGCCCTGCGTGCCCCCTCCAGGAGCCCTTCCCCCCAACGGGGAGCCCCGCTGGCTTATGCGGGCCCGCGGGGAGTGGTGCAGCCCCCTCCTCCCTTACTGTACGAAGAACGTTGCAGAGACCCGGGTGGGGCAACCGTGACATGTCACAACACAGGTTTTTGTCTGTTGAGATGGCTGAGTGCTTTTCACAAGATGGGGTGTTGATTTTTGTGCGGTCTGTGGGCGTTTATGCATTCGAAACTTTTTATAGGCAGGGTCTTGCTCTGTCACCCAAGGTGGAGTGCAGGGGTGCAATCAGAGCTCACAGCAGCCTCGACCTCCTGTGCTCACGGGAGCCTCCCGCCCCAGCCTCCTGAGTGGTAGCTGGGACTGACGGTGCCATCGCACATCCGGCTAATGTGTTTACTTTTCGTAGTGACTACACCTCGCTATATCGCCCAGGCTTGTCTCAAGCTCCAGTGATCCTCCTGCCTCAACCTCCCAAAGCGTGGGAATTGCGGATATGTCTAATGTGTAAAAATCGGGCAATTATGTGGATGATACATTAATCAAGTCATTCCTTCTATGATGATTTGTGAATGCCCTAGGAACTTGGATTTTTTTAAAAAGTAACTTTAAGGCTGGATGCGGTGGCTCAAGCCTGTAATCCCAGCACTTTGGAAGGCTGAGATGAAGGGAGGCCTGAGCCCAGGGGTTCAAGAACAGCCTGGACAACTTGGCGAGACCTCGTCTCTACAATAAATAAAAAATTTAACCGGGCATGGTAGCACACACCTGTACTAGTTCCAGCTACTTGGATACAGAAGGATTGCTGGAGCCCAGCAGGTCGACTCTGGGGTTGCTGTGAGCATGCCACTGCACTCCAGCCTAGGTGACAGAGTGAGACTCCAACTCAAAAAAAAAAGTAACTTTATCTCAGAAATGACACCACATCTTCCCATTTTTCAAATGGTATTGCCTCTCGAGAATGGCACCCTGTTGTCCGGAAGGCATTCATCCATCATTGTACCTTCAGTATTGTAAATCATCTTATGAAATATTTTTTGATTGAAGCTATTCAAAATAAAAATTCAGGTGAATTAAATAACAGAAGAGAGAGATTCTGCAATGACTTGGGGACCCAGTCTGTGGGTCTTGCCCCCTCCAGATGCACCGGGCACATCATACCCGCGTGGGTCCTTGTTGCAAGACTCTCTCCATGGCTCCCGGGAAGGACGACCAGAGGGAACCCTGGAGGTGGCAGTTATGAAAGGAAGAAAAGTGGGCTGCAAATGTCAGCCCCATCTGTTGACAGACAGAAGAGCATGAGGGGTGGAAAATGTCACGAAAAGGCAGCAGACAGTCTGAGGGACAGTGACAGGCTGTCACGGGTGCTGCTGTCTGGAGAGTGGTCTTGGTCTGCTCTCCCTACCACCTGCAGGACTTGCACCTGGCCTCTGTGTCCAGCAGTAGCTCCTGGCAGGCACCCATTTGTCTGCCAATCGCTTTCCTTCCTAGATTTTGTTTGAAAACTGCTTGTTTGGAGGCAACTATGAAGCATTCATAGAACTTGCAGGCTGAGTGGACTCCAATCCGCCAACCGGCTCCTCTCTTACCTAAGAACACAGAGGCTGGGTTCAGCGGCTCAGCCTGTCATCCCAGCACTTCGGGAGGCCGAGGCGAGTGGATTGCCTGAGCCTGTGGGTTCAAGACCAGCCTGGGCAACTTGGCAAGACTTCGTCTCTACAATAAACCAAAATTTAGCCAGGCGTGGTAGTGCGTGCCTGTAGTTCCTGCTACTTGGAAAGCTGAGGCGGAAGGATCGCCGGAGCCAAGCAGGTCGACACTGGGGTGGCCATGAGTGTGCCACTGTGCTCCAGCTTGGGAGATGGAGTGAGACTCCAACTCAAAAAAAAAAAGAACACGGAGACCCCAGCAGAGACAGGACCCCTGGAGATGGCTCATCTCACAAGAGACCTGACCCAAGGTCGTGATCACAAGCAGGACTGGCAAGTGTATTAGGGAAAACAGAACAAGATATAAAATAAGCAGCACGGCCATCAGGACCAGGGCCAGGAAAGCAAAGGGGCTGGGAGGTACAGGCTCAGTGCTGCTCGGGAGAGACACAGCACACAAGCTGGACAGGGCATGGCCACCGCAGGCACTGAGCTCACGGGCGCTACAGGCCACAGCTGGCCAGGACCTAGACGCCTGTGCCGCCTGCTTCAACCTGCCTGAGGCCCATTCTCCCCTGGGGCCTCTCTGCCTCTCATCATCTGAACACTCAGGTTTGCTCATCACCCCGCCCACTCTTGCTTCCCTCCAGAACCCTGTCTTGTCTCAGAATCACTGGGATCCCTCTCCTCTCTGACACTCTGTGGACTCGGACCTCCGCCGAGCCCGAAGCCTTCGTGTTCACGGAATGACTCCTGGTCCCTCGCTCTGTGTGGTGTGTGTGTTCATCTTTCTCTCTCCAGAGGAGGGGCGGGTGTGTGTCCCACGTGTTTTTAGGGCTCGGTCCCCTTGTTCCCTCTCCTGACCTCCGTGAGCTCTCCTGACACAGTCGTGGCCTGATCTGCTTGACGGAAACTCAAACCACCCAGTGACGTGGCGAGGTGCCTGCGGCAGCCTGAGCTCACCACACTGCTCATTTCCCCAAAGTATTAATTAGCATTAGACCCTGAGATCAGCAGTTTACAACCACTCTAAATAATTCAGATATACCAGATTATGAATTACAGCTATGACCTTAGGAAAACGTTAAAACAAACAACAAACCAAGACTGAGCTGTTGGTTGCAACCCCAGGAAATCATATTTTCTTCTTAGGGGAGTCTACTGGCCCAGGGGCACTACATCAAGTGGGCATCAATGGATCTGGACTGTGGAAAGGCACACTGGGAAACCGGTGGCTGAGATCTGCACAGAAGGGTTGATGTTGACACTGGCTGCATCCCTTGAGCCCTGCTCATCCTGGGGCCTGAGGACGCGTCCACAGCAAGGAAGGAACTCGCGAGAAGGCCGTTCCCTCTGAGTCGAGCACAGTGCAGACACCTTGCAGAGGGCTGGAAGGACCACCCCGCGTAGGACCACCCCTGCCAAGACAAAGCCCTCACGTTCCAGCCCCCCTGGAATGAAAAGTTGTATTTCCATCTTCAAGTCAAGACCATCTATTTTCTTCTTCCCTATCACTGAAAATCCTATCTCGACTGATATGGTTGCCTTTTTGACACAAAACATTGATCCTAATCTTCCTTTGGCCAACGGTTCGGGATCGGACGAGGGCAGCGATCAGATAAGAATGGCCTTGTCACACCAAAACCGTTCATTTACATCTCATCGTAAAGGAAGAAATAGAAAACAGGCTGATCTGGTCTGGGACTCAGAACCATGTCCTCCCTTTCATGACTTTTAGTTATAATTCATGGCTGCCCACAAGTTTTCCGTTGGGATGTTGAGCATGACCAGGATGAAGAGTGGGCTTGTGTAAGTCCAGCCTCTGCAGGGTGGAGCCTGAGGGCTGCTGTCCTCCTGCAAGGCTGCAGGGGTCCTGCCCTGGCCAAACGTACTGCCCAGACCCGGGATACTTGTGCCCCTGCATTATGCCCCAGAGGAGGAGGCTGCCTCTAGTCCCAAAGTGTTCAGGCAAGGTCAGCCCAGCTCCAGAGGCCTCTGCACTGGCGGGACAGGGCCAGGCTGTGTTCTTCCTCCCTCAACGCCGCAGTGTCCTGTAACCCAAGGCACGCAAGTGTGGTCCCGGTAAGGAACTTCCCCTGGAGACCACCATGGCCACTTTGCTTCTTGCTGCCGTGGGCCATGGCAGAGGGCACCATCTGGGCTCCAGGCAGAACACTTGGGCTTGCTTTGCCTATGGAGCAGTCTCTCTCCTGCTCTTCCTACTCCCTCCCTTCTGAGACAAGGAAGGAAGAAAAGGAAACTCACTCCGGAGACATTAGGAACCAGATCTTTTCTCAGTCTCCCTGTGATTGGTGAGGCAGGATTATTACTCTACCAACTTTTCGCTTGCAAGGAGAGAAGCAAGACCCAGAGAGAGGAGGAAGGGCATCACTGCCCAGCAGGTGAGGGAAGGTCCGTGCTTGGGCCCAGGGCTCCAACACTCACCTTGGCCATCCAGGACCATGTCCAGAGCGGTGTGAACATGTAGGGCTCATGTTCACACCCTCGTGGGCCAGCTGGTGCAGGACTCTGGACTCTCTAGGACCTCTCTAGCCCTTCCAGGGCACAGCCACAGGTCGTATATGTGTAGAAACACACATAGTCTTCCTCTGAACTCTGCTTCCCTCTGGGGACCTGTCATACACCAGCACTTAAGGTGCAGCACTGAGGCACAGAGCTTGGTACAGACACCTGCTGTCAGCATCTACCTGCATTTCACCTTCAACCCACCTGTGTCCCACGTGCCATTCAACATGCATGCCACCTGCATCCCACCTGTGTCTTACCTGAATCCTACCTGCATCCCAACTGCCATCCAACATGCATCCCACCTACAACTCACCTGCATCCTACCTACAGTCCACCTGCCATCCAACATTTTTCCCACCTATCACACACCTGCCATCTAACATGCATCCCATCTGCAACTCACCTGCATCCCACCTGCCATCCAATATGGTACCACCTGCAACCCACTGGCATCTTGCCTGCGTCCTGCCTGAATCCTACTTGCATCCCACCTGCCATCCAACATGCATCCCATCTGCATCCCACCTATGTCTCACCTGCATCCCACCTGCTATCCAACACGTGTCCCATCTGCAACACACTTACCATCTAGCATACATCTGACCTGCAACTCACCTGTGCCCCACCTGCCATCCAGCATGCATCCCACCTGCAACCCTCCTTCCATCTGACATTCACCTCATTTGCATCCCACCTGCATCCCCCCTGCAACCCACCTGCCTCTAGCCTGCATTCCACCTGTATCCCATTTACAAGCCTCTGCACCCGTCAGCCATCCAACATGGCACCACCTGCAACTCACCTGCCTCCCATCTACCATCCAACATGTGTCCCACCTGCCTCCCACCGGCATCTCGCCTGCATCCCACCTGAGTCCCACCTGAATCCTACCTGCAACCCACCTGCCATCCAACATGCATCCCATCTGCATCCCACCCATGCCCCACCTGCATCCCACCTGCTATCCAATATGTGTTCCACCTGCACTCCACCTGCATCCCACTAGCAACTCACCTGCTTCCACTTGCATCGCACCTGCTATCCAACATGTATCCCACCCACATTCTGCCTGCCATTCAACATTTGTCCCACCTGCAACACACTTGCCATCTACATGCATCCCACCTGCAATTCACCTGTGTCCCACCTGCCATCCAATATGCATCCCACCTGCAACCCATCTGCATCCCACCTGCATGCCACCTGCTATCCAGCATTGTTCCCACCTGCCATCTAACATGCATCCCACCTGCAACTCACCTGTGTCCCACCTGCCTTCCAACACGGTCCCACCTGCAGCCCATCTGCATCCCATCTACCATCTGACATGTGTTCCCTCTGTGTCCCACCTGAATCCTATCTGCATCCCACCTGCCATTCAACATGCATCCCACCTGCAACCCACCTGCATCCTGCCTGCAATCCACCTGCCATTCAACATTTTTCCCACCTGCCACACTCCTGCCATCTAATGTGCATCTCACCTGCAACTCACCTATGTTCCACCTGCTATCCAACATGTGTTCCACCTGCACTCCACCCGCATCCCATCTGCAACTTACCTGCATCCCACTTGCATTCCGCCTGCCACTCAACATTTGTCCCACCTGCAACACACTTGCCATCGAACATGCATCCCACCTGCCACTCACCCATGTTCCACTGCCATCCAACATGCATCCTACTTGCAATCCTCCTGCCATCCAACATGCATCTCACTTGCATCCCACCTGCAACCCACCTGGCTCTCGCCTGCATCCCACCTGTGTCCCACCTGCAACCCTCTGCATCCCACCTGCCATCCAACATGTGTCCCACCTGTGGCTCGGTGCTGTCTTTGCGCGGCAGCACGTGCTTCTGGGCAGTGACTCTCCTCTGGGACTCCTCCTGGCCATACAGCCATCACGCTGTCGCCCCACAATGGTCTCTCCCTGGCTCACTTCTGGAATGAGCTACATCAAGGTGAGATCTAGATGGCTCCTAGAGGCTGGCAGTGTGCACTCAGCAGAAGCCTCTGTGAATCCTGGCCCACACCCGGCCAGGCCATAGATAAACATCCCTTGTGGCCGTGCTGGGAGCTGTGCCCCTTGTCTCCAGTGGGGCTCTGAAGAGGCTGTTTCTTCTGCAGCCGCAGCAGCATGACGCCCACGAACCCCACAAGATTTGACCCCATCTCTGTGCCAGGCAGGGCAAGGCCCGCTCAGGACCAGGACTCACTGTTGTGAGCTGCTGAGACCCAGCCCAGGCCGAAACTGCAGGGAGCCCCTGTCAACTGCCTCTGTGCACAGGGACCCAACCCCCCTCCTGCTGTTGTGGGGACCACCCTGCAGGACCTTTCCAGTTCTGAGCCCCTTCAGAGCCGTGGACACCCCCAGGGGTTCTCCCTCCCAGGGGCAGTTCCCCAGAGCCCACCGGTAGCCGCTGCCTCTGAGGCTCTGTCCAGGGAACCCGACCTGCGCCGCTTCCCGCCACACGTGGCTAGCCTTCCAGTCCTTCCTCTCTTCTCCTCAGCCAGGGAAACCAGAGCTAAGAAAAAGAGTGGGTGACTTGGAGACGGAGAGGCCACTGCGGTGTGGAGGCCTCTCTGCTCCACAGGGATGAGTAAGCAGATCACCAGCTCTGGCCAAGTCTGGACAGCAAGAAACACGGTCAGGTTACACACAGGGCTGTGGTCACACCCGTGGCCAGGTGGGCACAAGTCAGTGTGTGTGGGAACTGGGGAATTGATTTTGTGTCTCTCTATCATCTATCTTTATCTAGCATCTGTCTGCTGTCTACACCTAGCTATTATCTATTCATCTATATCTTTCAATCTATTAATGTATTTCATCTGTTACCTATCTGTATCCATTTTTGGTTTTGGGTTGGAGTCTCACTCTGTGGCCTAGGCTGGAGTGCAGTGGCAAGCTCATGACCATCACAGCCTTGACCTGCTGGGCTCAGGCAATCCTTCCGCCTCAGCCTTCCAACTAGCTGGAACGGTAGGCACACGCCACCATGTCCAGCTAATTTTTTGATTTATTATATAGACAAGCTCTCACCAAGTTGCCCGGGTTGGTCTTGAACCCCTGAACTCAGGCAATCCTCTCACCTTGGCCTCGCAAAGTGCTGGGATTGTGCTACCATGCCCGACTGTATCCATTTATCTATCACTACCTATCTGTATCTATAATCTATTATCTGGGATCTGTACCTGTCTATTTATTACCTCTACATTCACATCTATCTAGTATCTAAGTCTATCTATATCTATCTATATTTAATATATTACCTATTTATCTATCTTATTATCTGTATTGATCTGTTTATTATCTGTTCATATCTATCTAGGATCTATTATCCATATCCATCATCTACTGTCATCTATGTATTTAGTGTCTATTTATCTGTCATCTACCTAGCTATAGCATCTGTCTTATCTATCACCTATGAGTTACCTATCCATGTCTGTCATCTGTCTATCTACACATATACATACACGTACATAGCATTTGTGTATATGTGTGGTAGCTTTATTTGTTATAAATATAGAACTATCCAGCCATAGTATAGGTTATGAAGGTGATCACAGCATAAGGCCATGAGAAACAACCAAAACTCTTTGACAAACTCTTGACAAACATGGTATCTCACATGATTTTTTGAAATCTGGATGATTGGGATGATATACGTCGTGGTTTTTAAAACAAGAAGCTGAAGGCTAAATGCGTGGTGTTGCTGCCTCTGAGTGGCAGAGCTGGGACTCGATCTGGGTCTTCTGCTCCGAAGGTCACCCTGTGTCCACCCCAGGACGCCTGGCTCTCCGCTTGACAGCCCGAACTGATGTGGATTGAGTTGGCAGACAGTGCCTGGTTTCGCCGTGGCCAAAACTGAGGGTCTGTCTCACCAGGGGCAACCCCCTCCTGTCACCCCTCTATGCAGGGTTTGGGGACAGGAGACAGCCTTGCCACAGTGGGACAGCTCTGACGGCCTCCCAGCCCCTGCGGCCTGTGGACAGTGCTACCCAAGGTGTTTCTCCTGGCCCAGCGGCATGGAGAAGCAAACCACGGCCTCATTCCAGACCTGCTGATTGAAGTCTGCATCTCAACAAGATACGGTTCAGTCCCAAGGTTGGAGAGACTTAGAACCATGCTGGAGCAAGCACTAGGAAATAGACAAAGGAAAGTATAATAATGAAAGCAACAGCTTAATTTTTTTAATTTGGCATCATTTTGAAGAACATTGCTTAGTGCAAAAATTGAAAATAAAAAAAAAGTAAGGCAAAAAAGCAAATTGTGAGGCTTTTGCTTAATTTAAGGAAAAACCCAATTTGACTCACATTTATGTGCTAGTCATTCTGACCCACCATGAATCCTGCTTGGCTGGGATGGTGTTCTTGCAGTCAATGCTTAGCTTTTTTATGTTTTCTGGAACAAGAGAGAAAAGCTTAAATATCATGAGTACCTGTTGCCAACATGCCTGAACCATCCATCAGGTCTACTCTTGCCCTGGGTTTTTACTCTTAAAGCAACTGGAATGTTCATCTGCTTTTAAGTTCCTGGAAAAGAGCTATATGCAGTCTTCATTACAGCTCGTGGCCCTAAAAATAAGCGAGATTGCAAGAGATTCCTTTGCAGGCAAGATCTTTGCCCAGCTACTCAGAATCTACATACAGGGCATGTTAAAAGCCTGTTGAATGTAAAATATCCATGCGGGTGGGGAAGGGGAGCACAGTAGGCCTGCAATTCCAGTTTTATGGTGACATTGTCACCCCGGCCTTCTGTTCCCCAAGTGACCAACAGCAGGGCATGGATTAGAGACTGAACTGAATGATGTGCTTGGAAGAAGTGACCTTAGCATGGCCAAATCCATCTCCCATGGCCCCACCAGCTCAAACCACAAACACTGGAGTCCCTTCGTATCTGACACACCAAACCCCACACATAGGGGGATTGATTAGTCACTCAGATACTATTTCTTCACATAATTATTTTCTTTTCTTGTTTAATTGTCCCACTTTTCCTTCTTTCTGCTTTGTGAAACAGTGGCTAATCCAATCTTCTCTGGTTCTCACTCATAAGTGGGCCTTGCACAACTACAGTAATATGATAAGAAAAGAATTGACAGCGGCGGGAAACTATGGGGGGAGAGGGGACAGGGAGGGGAAGGGAGGTGGGATTAACGGTAGTCAATATCTGTCTGGGGAAAGGGGGGCACGCCTCATCAACAAGGTACCTGCACAATGAATATTTGTATGCCTAACCCTTAACTGTACCCTACCACTTTAAAATAAAAAATATATATTAAGAAAAAAAAAGACACGTCCCTTCAAGAAGTCTACAGTCATGTTAGTGGAGAAATAACTTACTCTAATGCAAACAAAGCAAATTCTAATATATGACTCTCAAAATGGGTGTTATATTCATAGGAGGCAAGAAAGAAATTTCACAGCCAGGCTCCATGGCTCACTTCTGTAACCCCAGTACTTTGGGAGACTGAGGCAGGAGGATTGCTTTGAGAACAGTCTGGACAATATAGGGAGACCTGGTCTCTACAAAAAAAAAGTTTTAAAAATTAGTCAGGCATGGTGATGAGCAGCTGTAATCCTAGCTACTCAGGAGACTGAAATAGAAGGATCGTCTGAGCTCAGGAGGTCGAGGCTGCGGTGAACCATGATCGTGCCACCATACTCCAGCCTGGGTGACAGAGTGAGACCCCGGCTCAAAGAAAGGAAGGAAGGGAGGGAGAGAGATAGAAAGGTCTCATGAGGTCCGTGAGAGTTTCACGCTTGGGAGTCCATGTTGGGATGAGCCTTGCGGGCATTTTGACGTCTCCCCCTGCCAAGGGCTTTGAGGAGTTTGCACAGCAGGGCAGGTGGAGATGCTGTCTACTTCTGCTCATTCGCTGAAGCCCGGGTTCTGAAACAGGGTATGTGTGTCTGTAGTTCACGTGTCCTGAATAACCAGCCCTCCACCTGCCAGAGGCTCCAGGCCCGAAAACTGCGATGTGTCAGAATCCCAGAGGGGACCCGCTGGAGGAGCCATTCAACGTCATCGCGGTGCTTTTCGATAGCAGAAAACTGGTTTCCTCTCACCCTTGTGCCCTGCACCCTTTCCTCTCCCTCTCCTTCTCTCACCCAGTCAGCTGCCCCTCCCCCTCAGTTACACAGCAAATGGGTACAGAGGAAGTAAGGGGGGTCACGGCAGTGTCCAACACAAAGCTCATCCCATGGCCCCAGACAGCCACACCCAATTTAATTCACTAGCTCGTTCATTTTTGTGTAAAGACAGGGTCTTGTTGTGTTGCCCAGGCTGGTCTCAGACTCTTGGTCTCAAGTGATCCTCCCACCTCGGCCTCCCACAGCACTGGGTTTGTAGGCATGGGCCCACGCTCCTGGCTTGGTAAGATACATTTAAAATCCAGATTTGCAGGCTGGGCTCGGTGGCTCAGTTGTCATTCCAGCACTTTGGGAGGCTGACGCAAGGGGATTGCTGGAGCCCATGTGTTCGAGACCAGCCCGGGCAACTTGACAAGACCTCGTCTCTACAATAAACCACAAAAACTAGCCGGCCATGGTGGCATGTGCCTGTAGTTCCAGCTACTTGGAAGGCTGAGGCAGAAGGATAGCTTGAGCCCCGCAGGTCGAGGCTGAGGTGGCCGTGAGCGTGCCATGGCACTCCAGCCTGGGTGACAGAGTGAGACTCCAACTCATTTAAAGAAAAAAAAAAAGCAACATCCAGATTTGCAGTTCCCATCAAGCCCACTTTTGCTTCTGAGATGCTTTGATCGTTTTCTTTTGCTAACATACAATTAACTCTAATGCTGATCTCACCAGGTGATTCTCGTGACGAATCCTCCAACATGTCGCGAGACCTTTTTATTTTCTGAGATGAGCACAGAGGACAGAGGATGGCATCTCCTGGTGTAAAAAGTCCCATCTCTGCTTCTGCCGACAGAACGGAAGAAGCAGCATGCTCAGAAGGCAGGGAGAAATCAAACAGAGTAAACAGTTTGACCCTGACCCGTTTGCAGGGTGATCGTGTCTCCTTTTACGGAAACAGCATCAGGAATGTACAAGAGAAATCAAGCAGCTGTGTGCTTCCTGCAGCCACAAAGGCAGGGAGGCAGCTTTTCACCACACTGCAGCAGGTCCCCAGGCTGCGAGGAGAAGCAGGAGACAGAGGCTTCACCTGTCAGTCTGTGGCCTCAGAATCCAGCCCTCACCCAGCCGCCTGGGGACACATCACCCCCAGGCCACTCGGAGACATGTGGTCTGTACGTGCAACCCAAGCATCTTAGTCTGGCAAACGTCACAGAGGGCGACTTAGACAACAGATCTTCTCTCACAGTCCAGAGGCTGGAAGTCCTGGGTCCGGGTGGGCAGGGCATTTCCTCCTAGCCTCTCTCCTCGGCTTGTGGACACATCTTTTCCCTGTGTCCTCACAGGGTCACCCCTCTGTGTGTCTGTGTCCTCATTACCTCTTCTTATAAGGACACCAGTCACACTGGATTAGAGTCTGCCCCAGTGACTCATGTTAACTGAGCTACTTCTGTAATAACCCCGGCTCCGGGTATAGTGGCATTATGGGATGTGGGGTCAGGACTTCAGCCACGACTCTTGGGGGACGTAGTTTAGCCCATGACACCAGCCCCCCCCCATGGGGCACTGTTGCTGCATGTAGAGTTCAAACCGTGGGTGCCCAACGGGATGAGACGTCGCCCACATGCCATGGTTGTGGTGCTGGCTGAGCTCCTGGAGAGCAGACCTGCCTCCCAGTCCTTCCACATGGGCCTGGCATAGAGCGTCTGGGAGCCTTGGTTGGCTGATCTCAGACCCACCCTCAGACCCTCTGTGGGTCCTGTATGTTAGAGGCCAATGTATCACTGAGCACAAACCTTGGTCTCCATCCTGTAGTGAAGGTTTCAGGAAGCTGGGTAACACAGGGTACCCCAGGGGGCTCCTGAGATCAGACACTGAGATGGAATCAGGGGCACAGGAAGCTCGTGGGGAGATGCCCGTGGTGGGTGGAGGTGAGATGGGCAGAGGCACGAGGGCTTCAGGTCATGGGGCGGGTCAGACTCCTGGTTAGTGGATCTGGAAGGAAGGCCCATTAACTTGGGGATGACTCACAATGCACCCACGGGTGACCTGCCCTCCATGTCCTGCCAGCTTCAATGTCTGCCAGGGAGGAGGGTGGAGGATGCCATCCCCTCACTGCTGGTCTGAAATGGAGCAGTGATGGCATGGAGTGATGGCAGGTGGAGTGCGGTATAGGTGTTTCGTGGGTTTTTTGACTTCACCACAGAAAAGAATTTCAGGGCCAGTCCAAAACATAGTTTAAGACCGTCTATTTAAAAGAAGACATGTTCAAGAGAGAAAGAACACATGCTTGCCTTTGACAAGCAGCTTTATGCAATGTTACAATGATGATCAAGCAAACTATTCCATGAATTAGAAACAGAGGGCTGCAGGTATTTGGTCATGAGATTTTTTTAAAATCCTCTCTCAACCTTTGAAGGTCACAAAAACCTTCTAAGCAAAGAAAGTTACCTTCTAATGAGATTCAGGCTTTTTTAGAACATCATGTCTGCATTCTGGGTAATTCCTGTTGTTTCTGTGATTTGCTACAATGGTAGTCTCACATTCCAACCTGCAAGGTGGTCAGGTTTGATATGCCTGGTCAGTTGAGTGGAGGTTGCGTACCGAGAAGAAAGACATCTGAAAACTAGCCTCATCCCTCAGTTATCTAAATTAGAGCCATCCAAGGAAACCAGTCTAACAACATCTCAACTACATGCTATGCTAACTTCACCTGCCTCACTAGAAAGGCCCATGTGCTGGGAGTGCAGACTGCACGTCCCTGCTCTGCTTCCACAGGACAGCAAGGCCCTGCGAGGCAGGGGTAGCCCGAGGACAGCCTGGCCTCATCAGAGGGTCTCTGACTGGAGCCACAAGGGAACGTCCGGTGCTGGTTACCTGAGACTAGGCAGGTGTTCACTGCATGGGAAATCCTGCTGATGGCAGGGGGTTGCTCCATGCTTGGGTGTCAGGATGATTTCTATCTCAAGTTCTGTGATTCTTGGGTGCAAGAGAATTCTCAGGGACACAAGATGACAGGTGTCTACAAGTGACCAGTGCTTACCCACTGTGTGTCCACTTGAAGGACAAGCCAAAGCTACCCGACCAGCACGCTCATGGAGTGAGTGCTTATTTCAGGCCACCTCTGGAACAGCTGGTGCCGCGAAGGCAGCTGAGCACATGGTGGCAGTTTCTGGTCGGTTCAGAGGCCACAGCAGTTTTGAGTGGCCTTTCCACGCAGCTGATGGTGCACGAATTGCTCTGCATGAGACCCTGCATTCTGGCTGACCTCAAGGAGGGTGTTGCTCAGGAGGGCAGAGGCATCCCAAAGACTCAGATTCAAAGCTCCCCCAGCTTTCTGACCCTGGACACATTGTTGATGTGTCCTTCTAAGCCTCAGTGTCTTTATTGGTGAAGCAATAATAATAATGCCTACTTCATAGGGCGACAGTGACCATGAAAATAGCTGACGTGATTATGGGAAGCCTTTAGGACAGTGCCCGACACATCGGCCACATATCATAGGGCAGGGGAGGAAAAGTAATATCTTCCTGACCCCTCCCTCAGTTCCTGATGGAGACCTCCATAACAAAAGACAGATTAACAAGCGAAAAGCATAACAAATTTATTTAATATAAGTTTTATGTGACACAGGAGCCTTTAGAAATGAAAGCCCGCAAACCCAGGGATAACGGTGCATTTTTATAGACATCGTGCAGACGTGTGATTGGAGGACTGAGGCTGTCATCTAGAGGCAATAAAATGGGGCGACGAGCAAGGCCTGTGTGCTCAGATGCGTCTCGGTCTCTGGGGGGACATTCCTTCCCTCCAGGGTTAGGAAGGATATGAGGGTCTCGAGACTGGAACGAGGGTCTTGTTTTCAGGTGAGGTAGGTCACAGAATTCATTTATGGCCAGTTCACGGGGAAGGAAGGCGGGCAATGCCCCAGAGAGACGTCCTGCTTCTGCCACTTCCTCAAGTCCAAGGTGCCCTCTTTTGGAGTCACATTTTCTGCACATTTTGTTTTAACCGTCTTCAAAACAAACAATTTAGAAATGGAGCTATTGGTGGGGCATGGTGGCTCACACCTATGATCCCCGCACTTTGGCAGGGAGGCTGAGGTGGGAGAATTGCTTGAGCCCTTGAGCCCAGGAGTTTGAGACAAGCCTGGGCCACACAGTGAGATCTCATCTCTACAAAAATGAAAAAATTATCCAAGTGTGGTGGAACTCCTGCCGTTCCAGCTTCTAAGCTACTTGGGAGGCTACGATGGAAGGATTGCCTGAGCCCAGGAGGTCGAGGCTGTGGTGAGCTGGGACTGTGCCATGGCACTCCAGCCTGGGGACAAGGGGGAGATCTTGATTAGAAAAGGAAAAAGAAAAGAAAAGAAATTCAGCTGTCATCTAATGGTCTATTCAACCACATGCGTTATCATAGCCCACCATTTTCTCATCCCAAATTGCAAGCTTTCACAGCGGAAGCTCCGTCTCAAATTTAAAACAGAAATATTTCATTGTCCTTGAATTACGGACCTGCTAGT
Organism: Carlito syrichta; assembly: GCF_000164805.1. Taxonomy (NCBI): domain Eukaryota; kingdom Metazoa; phylum Chordata; class Mammalia; order Primates; family Tarsiidae; genus Carlito; species Carlito syrichta. The sequence goes on along the minus strand of NW_007247807.1, from coordinate 221,222 downwards.
CCAGCCCCCACATAATGTTGTGATCTGTTTCAGCAAGATTCAGCGTTCTGTTCCACATCAATCTATCTCAACAGTTTTGTCGTCTGCATTTGTATTATAAATTATTTCCAAAAAAATTTTCAGAAAAAGCAGGAAACAAATGAGCACACATATACACACTCCCTCCCAACGCCTGTTTCACTGAACAAGAGCCCACTCTTGTAAACTGGATATGGTGGTAGGTCAGGCCCTCACCCCAAAGGCCCGGTGTGCACACGCTGTGTAACATCTCATGCCTCTCCTCCTGTGGACCAGTCTGCCTCACAGTGCCGAGTTTTGAGCAGGCCTTTAGCAAACCTCACAAGATGGGAGCTTGGGCTGCTGCCTGGCCCGGTCCGCTCCATCCCGCTTGCTGCTGGGTGTTGGATGCCAGTGGACCTCCCTGGATCTCAGATTCTTCATCCCAGGCATAGGGAGCATGACACTCTCCTTCTAAACCATCCAGGTGCCATTAGGGCAAAATAGAATAAACCCCAAAGTCCTTGGAGAATGCACAGACTTCACAGGTGTGAGGGCTACTAGGCCTCTCTGTGTGGCTCAGGGGCAGTGCTGCAGCAGAAGACGCTTGTAGCATCACAAGGAGTTGGGCGGATTCCTGCTCTCTTGTGACCTGGGTCCCAGGCCATGAGTTCCAAAGCTGACTTCTCCTTGCAGGGCTGTTCACAGCAGCGATGGTGTCACGGCTCCTCCAGCGGGTCATGGCCTCTGCCCCGGAGGTGCCCACGATGGCCACTCTGTGGCTCGACGTGGCCTGTGTGAGGCTCCACGGCATCTGCGAGTCTCCTTCCCAAGGGCTGAGAGACGGGAGGGGAGGTCGGTCTGCCGAGTCTTTACACGTGCGACCACGAGGACCATGCGGTCCATCCAGATCTGCCTGCTGCTGCCTCATGAGGCATCACGTCCAGCCCAAAGGCTTCTGGGAACATGGCAGACTGTCCCCTGACTGGATGTGTCCACTGGCTGCCACCTCCTCATGGAACAAGTAGCCGCACCGCAGCCAACCCAGCAGGGATGCCTCCACCCCTCACGGGCGGCCGCTGTCCAAACTGGCCACCCTGTCCAGCAAGGCCAATGCAAAGCGGTCCCCAACCCGATGGTCCTATCTTTCGCCTCTCTTTTCTGTAGGTCACTTTTTAAAAAGAAAATTTTTTTTATTTTAAAGATGTGGGGTACAATTCAGTGTTAGGTACACAAATGTTCATTATGCAGGTACCATTGTTGAGGAGGTGTGCCCCGCCCCTCCCCTGGCAGTTTCCCACTACTGCCAATCCCTTTCTTATAGTATTACGATAGGGGTTCAAGGTCTACTTATGAGTGAGAGTCTGTGATACTTAAGTCTTGGTTTCTGTGATAGATCACTCAGTATTGTAGACTCTAAGTCCAATCAAGTTGCTGCAAAGTTCTTAATTTTGTCCTTTATGGCTGCATCATATTCCATTGTGTATATGGACCACATTTTTTGCATCTGGTCCTCTTAAAAAGCAGGTCACTTCTTAATCAGGCTGTTCCACCCCTTGCCTCCATTTCCTGGAGGTCACTTTTTTTTTAGATTAGAAAATATAGTTCATTTAGAAGTGAATTACAGAGAGAGAGAGAAAGGAGATTCACCTCCCCAAGGTAAGAGAGGGGGCCACGCTTAAGAAAACATGGCCTGGCCATAGCTCAGAGAGCACGTGGCCACACCATAGCTCAGCAAGGCAGTGGCCTGCAGGTCTTTTTCTAATCCAGCCGCTCCTCCCTCACTTCCATTTCACGGAGGTCACTTCTCTCCCCAGCACGGCGGCAGTAACAGACTGGCTCGGAGCTGCCCAATTTGCAAACTGTTCTTTGCTCAGTTAAACGCTTAAATTCAATTTGCCTAAGATTTTTCTTTCAATAAGCAATGAGGAAACGGGCGCAGAGAGTGTCTGCCCCTGTCTGGCTTCCCCCTGGTGGCTCCAGGCACAGGCTAGCCAGGGTGTCTCATCGACGCCCTGGGACGCCCAGGCTGGGGGGAGCTGGTGACTGGCCTCAGGGGGGTCTCCGGCGCACTTTCACATCAGCCCATGTGACCTCAATACCCCCATGTGTTTTCCTCTGGCTTCATATAGATGGGGGCCACCCCCCATGAAGACCTAAATCTAACCGTTCTGTTTCCTGTTTTGCATCTCCTTTTAAAATCCCGTTTGACTGTGGTGTTCCTTTCCTGGCTGTCCTGGGCAGGAGATGCCACGGTTCCTCGGGTTCTGTCTTCCAGATTCTGGTTAAGGAGCACGTGATGGTCTCAGGGAGGGAGGCTCTTGCAGCGAGAAGCCGCCGTCCCCCTCTGCCCATGGCCCGAATGGAGAAACCAGACGGAGCAAATCGGCCTTCCAACCCAGAACACATTCGCTCCACATCAAAGACTGGCCACCTCCCCAGCCGGAGAGAGCTGTCCTCTAGGTCTAATCTGGGAGGTTAACCAGGGAGACCACTTTATTTACTTAATTTTTTTAACCAGGGATGGGGCCCACTGAAAAGGTTTTTCCTAGGTCCAAAAAAGCAAATGTCTCCATTTAGCAACTGGGCTTCCATGGACGGTCTTGCCACCAACAATGCAACGTCTTTTGAACTTAAAACTCTGAGGTCTTTCTTAGGAAAAGCCTCCGCCTAAAACACGATCACGGCGATGGAGACACCTTGCTGCTCACTCGCTGGGGTTTATGGCAACCACTTCCTTCAGTCTGCTGCAGAATGCCGGAACAAAAGGGCGGAGGTAAGCGCCCCCCAAAGAGACACCACCAAGGAGAGTGCCAGGGGGGACAGCGAGCCAGAGTGGGGGGCCGAGACCTGCTGCCGCTGGGTCTCTGCAGGTCTGCAGCACCAGCACAGGGCTCGCGGCCAGCCAGACTGGACAGCCTCCACGAGCACTCGCCCTTCGGTCCTCCTAATAGGACAGTCATCTGTGTTTTGACGGTGCCTTTCACCTCCTAGGACTGCGCAGGTGCCAAGTGATTTAGCTCTATCGCCACGCTGAGAGGTGCGTCTCTTTTTCTGCTAACAGCAGGCGTGGATAAACCAAGCGACCACCCCAAGGCCACAGCGAGGGGTAGCTGGAGCCTGTCTCCTGGGGGCGTTTCTGCAGCCTCATCTTCATGGCTGAGCTCATCCCAGCACTTTTCTCACCCCAACAGATGTTTCTTTTTAAACTCCAGTCAGAGTTGCCCCATTGTTACACAACATCAAGAGTTATAGCCAAGTAAATCCCTTCCGAACTAACTCAGCCTCTGCACTTCCCGCTTCCTTATTAGCCAATGGATCACCGTCCCTCCCCAGCTGCTCTGGCAAGGGTGGGGAACTGGAGAGGGACACCCCTCCCAGGCTGCACAGGTGTGTCTCTCTCTGGCGGGGACCTCAAGGTGCTTCACCTATGAGAACAGTTCGGGAATCCTGGGCTTGACCAGGGCAGTCTCTATGCAGATGACAGAATAACAATGGCCTGCATGTTCAAGACCAACCCCGGCAACTTGGTGAAACCTCATCTCTACAATAAATTTTTTTTAAAAATTAGCCGGATGTGGTAGCGCACGCCTGTAGTTCCGGCTACTTGGAAGGCTGAGGTGGAGGGATCACCGGAACCCGACAGGTCAGCGTTGGGGTAGCCATGAGAGTGCCACTGCACTCCAGCCTGGGGGACAGAGTGGGACTCCGACTCGAAAAAACAAAACGGAACAAAACAAAACAAAAACAATGGCCAACACCATCCTGCATTCAGCATTCCTGACTTAGGTCATCCCAACCGGGTTTAAAGTAGAATCTGTGAGGGCAAGGGAGGAAGAGACGAGGATGAGAAAGGGGGCTGCTGGTGATTTCCCGGGTTAGAAAGGCTGAGCACGTAATGGAGCCGGGGGTGGGGGGGGGCACGAAGGACCACGCCCTGCTTCCTGGTGCGAGCCACCTCCATGCTGAACTCACTGACTTGAGGCCAGTCAACTGAGGCTCTCCAGGGGCCCGAGTTCCTGCACAAGCCAAGCAAAACTCAGCCCAGGGCAAACAGTGGAAGGAAACTTAAGTTCAACCACTCAGAAGCCGGCCCAGACCTCTAAGGAGAGACATCACCAGCCAGACACTGCTACCGACCTTGGGCTAGGGATCTCCCACTTCGGCCAATCAAACAGTCTTTGTCTTGCTTCCCTGAGCACCCTGTAAAATTTCCCCTTCATGGCCTCCAGTGCAGGCTGTCTTTTGTCACTGAACAATTCTTGGATTTGCTGTCTGCTCAGATAGACTCATTCTTTTTGGGGAGGTTGGGGAGCTAACTGACTCTCTCAGTCACCCAGGCTGGAGTACAATGGGCCAATCGTAGCTCACTACAGCCCTGAACACCTGGGTTCAAACTATCCTCCCACTTCAGCCTCCCAGGTAGCTGGAATTGCTGGTGTTTATCACAATGACTGGCCAATTTTTAAAAATTGTGTGTGTGTAGAGTCAAGGTCTCACCATGTTGTCCAGGATGGCCTTGAACGCTTGGCTGCAAGTGGTTCTCCCTCTTCAGCTTTCCAAAATACTGAGATTCCAAGCGTGAGCCTGAATTTATCTTTCAGCATCTCCCAAAATGGTAACACTTGTTTACATTAAGATTGAGAAACAGATTCTCATTTGCTCATCTAAACTTTTCTCCAAGGAACATTCTAGAATGTCTTCCAAAAATAATTTTTCTTAGATAATATTTCTGAAAAACAAATGCAGACTCTTACTTGGTGTATGTCAAATGTCCATTTCTTACAGTCATGTTTTTGTTGTGAATGGAATTCTGGAAGGCTGTTTTCAAAGGCGATATTACAATATTGTTCCTTTAGTTGCCTGGAAGTAACTGTGACCTAACAGGAACCTGAAGGCAACGATCACCTTACTGTTCCATCTCTCCTCAGTGGAAGGGGTGACCCGTGCTGGAGCCAAATCCAGAGATTTTAAATCCAGCGTCCCCAGGGCATTGGGAAGTGACAGACGCATCGAGTCAACACAGGCTGTTGATGGGAGCTTAGCTGCTCAGGGTGTAAGTGGATGCTACGCGTTGAACATTGTCTTTGCTGCGTATCACTCCCCTTATCTCAGAACACGGAACACAACAAGCTAGAAATAAAAAGAGGAAGCCACCTCACAACGTGCCTCATCCGCCAGCCCTTACTAGGATCCCCGGGCATGGATGGGGCATGGGGTCTGCACAGTTCTGAACAGCGGTCACAGCAAGCAGCTTTGTTTAGAACACACAATCGTGGTCATGCCACGTTGCCTGCTGGCCAGCATGCTTTACAGATGATGTAATGAAACGTAGTTGAATAAGCTCTTTACACTGGTGTGAACTATTTTCAAAAGAAAGGAGTTTCTTTTCGAGGGGGCAGCCATTCCTCTGAACACACTTTCAGGACTCTCGTGTCTTTACTGTTTTTGCAACAGTTGAACCCTGTTCCCCCAAAAGATAGAGTTTAGCCTGGCACTGTCTCCTGAAATACAATTACTCACGGAGAAAAACCCGCGGGGCACAGCATGGGAGATTCTGCTTTCCTGGATGCCTTCACCGCCAGAAACCTTGCTGTGAACTTTGTTTTCTGCCATTCTCAGACTTTTCCCCGAGTTGTGGCATTTCTGTGTTTGCTTTGTTATTTCTAAATCTCGATGGCAAGTTCTCTGAGAGCTGTGCCCACTGCACTTGTTTGGTTGGCTCGTTGTCTCCGCAAGGCACTCAGGGTTCGATTTTCCCAGGTCCTTGCCAGCTCTGATCAACCCACAGGCACACAGCCTGGCTGTCTGGGCTCTGGGAGGCCACCACCCTGACAGGGATGCCCGTGCTTATTTCTCCTTCTGGATGTTGCCCTGGTGACTCTTTCCCCATTTCCTTATCTTAGCCAACCTTCTCTGCACACAGATTTCAGTTTCTCGGGCTGTAAGAGCCTCGTATCTGGGCGTGGACACAAATCCTCGATCCCACAGGGGCAGAAAAACTGGAGGGAAGTGGGTGGTTGGGTAACGTATTGGTGTACGAGGATTGCCAGTACAGTGTCGTGATGGATGGAATCTTGTCTGCTCACCTGTTGCCAACCTGGACACACAGGCACATGCACACTTTAGGGCCACGTGGCTCCAGAAGTGTCCACTAGAAGCCCAGGACAGAACTACACTGGCCGCCAGAGCTCTGGGCTCCCCGTGCCTCTGCCACCACACCACAGTGCCTGATGCGTCGGCACAGAAACGCCTATGATGGCAAACACTGATTAATTTCTCAGGCCACGTCTCTATCCGGCGAGCACAAGGTGACGGTCGGTCAATGACAACAGTTCATACTTAGGGGCTCCTGGCCCCCCTGAATCAAACACGTTGGGGCTGGATCCCAAGATCTCTGTGTATCAAGCCCGGCAGATAACTCTGAGTCACACTCAAGTTGAGAATGAAGGAACTGAAGTCACTTTAAATGGAAAACATCTGAACAGTCAGCAGCTGCAGAAAGAAGCGCCATCTCCACTGAGCAGGCACTCCTGGAAGTACAGCTACCATTTGCTTATCTTTGAAGACTTTTCTGTGTGGAAGAAGGCTGCCCCTCAGCGCCAAGAACTGTAGATTCAGCTGTCCAACAGCACCCAAAAACCTGACAGAACTGTAAATTCAGCTGTCCAACAGCACCCAAAAACTTGCAGGCCCCAAATATTCACAGTGGAAATGGCAGAGGAGAAGGTGGTCTCCCAGCAAGAACCGCTGGTTCCCGGCCTCTCATCTGAACTTGTGCTCTACCCACACCCCTTTGTACGAGTGTCCGATGGAAAGTTGTGGAAAGGCAACATCAGAACCAGCGTTCTTGGAAGCAGGAGGCTGCCCAGGGAGGCCATGCTGGGAATCTCGCCTGAAGGATTTCATGTGTTGATGAAAAGATGCCAAATGCTGCAAAATGTTTGAAGACGGTTTCTTCTGGCCAATATGTGTGACTAGGCCTGGAAACCTCCACCCTCGGGAGGTCCTGAGAACGTGTGTCCACTGGGGTGGAAGCGTGGCTTGGTCATACACATTTTCAGAAGGCAGAAGTTACAAGAAACCGTCAATCAACATGTGTGAGATTATCACTGGTTCGGCCCAGGAAGGAGGAACATTTCCAAGAAAGGGCTTGCTGGTCACCGGTAGAGTCAAAGATTCCTTGGCTGGCAATTTGTTGTTCCTAGCTAAGGAATTTTGGGAATCAGTAGAGATGTTTTCCTGAGGCAAGGGGGTGGAAAAACTCCAAGTTCATTGATTTGTAGATGAAGTCCTGTATATGCCACCCTTCAGAGAGAAAAATAAGTATCTTACAGTTCCCAGAGTCTGGGAGTTCCCAAGATGGCTTTGCGGGGTGGTACAATTCTTTGATTTCCTTCTTTATTTGTCTGAGGCAGGTTGCAAAAGAAACTTTAGGATGTGGGGTAATAGGGTGATAAAACCCCGTCTGGTAAGTCTGTACCAAACATGACTCCCCAAGCCTCTAGGGAATTTGGATAAGAGAAAAAGAGTCAGGTTTAGTCCTAAAGGTCAGGTTCGTCCATGTGACACTCCACAATGACCTTGTGAGGTAGAAATGACTCTCCTGCACCATCTAATCCATGAGGGGACAGGTCAGAGAAAGCAAAGAGCCATGGGGCAGATGGCGATGTGTTCATGGAAGATTTCACATGCAAGTAAGAGGTGAGTGAGAACAGCCCAGAGGCACTCCTGGAAAGCCCCAGTCCCAGCAGGCCATACGGGCAGAGCCAGACATATGCTGGTTGGTGGAGGGCTTCCCTGCCATCTCAGATCTGACCTTGAGAAAGGAGGAAGGGCTTGTGTCTAAGTAAAGCAATTCCCACAGAGCTGGGCATACCCCAGGCTCTAAAAGGCCCTCCGACCGACTCCAAGGCTGTCTCTTCAGCTGCTCCAGTCGCTCGGACCCAGGGGCACCCAGGGCACCACAGTCCAGCCCTGACCTGCCACTCACCGTCTGAGTAAGTGCAGGATAACTGTCCACCAGCTTCCTGTGTGCCGTTCCCCTAATAAGGACAAAAAGTACTGAGGGTGTCTGGGTTGAGGTTCACACGTCTCCCCTTCCCTTTGGACTTGAGCCTTCCACGAAAAAAGGCTTATGAAGCACCAACTGCATGCGAGGCACTGTACCAGGATGGGGAATGTACATTGAACACATGAAGGCGTGAGCTCAATCTTCTTAGGGCTTAGCGTCGATGGTGGGGGGAGGAAATCCCCAACAAACCACAGAATTCAACATTTAATTACAAACTCGGCTAGGTTTGCTCAGGGTTCCATAAGAATCTATCACAGAATGGGTGACTTAAATAGGAGGTATTTATTTTTTTCACAGTCCTGAAGTCTGGAAATCCAAGATCAACGTGTCAGTAAGACTGGTGTCAGAAGGGCTCTCCTCTTGGGTTGCCGATGGCTGCCTTCTCAGTGTCCTCATGTGGCAGACAGAGATAGAGGTAGAGAGAGATAAAGGGAGACACACACACACACAGAGAGAGAGAGACAGAGACAGAGACAGAGACAGAGAGAGGGAAGGGGAGAGAAAGATGGGGAGAGAAAGAGGGGAAGAAGCTTCACTCCCTGGTATCTTCTCTTATAAGGACACGAATCCTGTTGGATTAGGGCCCCACCCTTATGGTCTCATTGAATCTTAATTATTTTCTTAGTTTAAATACAACCATCTGAGTTAGGGCAGCAGCATATGAATTTTGGGAGGACACATATATCCAGCCCAACAGGCCACGGAGGCAAGTTTATCAAATGACGACAGAATCAGTCTAGTTTACCAGGGGTCAATAACACAAGCCACTATGCTTTGAGGAAGATTTCAAGGATTTAGGCAGAACATTTAGGCCAACTAGGTAACTTATTTTCCTAATAAGTTTTCCTAATAAGTTTCTGAACCTGAGCTCTGTGTAGAACAACAATGGACGCCCAGCCCTGTGTCTTCACGCCAATTCATAGCATTGCCACATTTTAAGGCCAAGGAGAAGGCCGAGGAGGGAGGTTTGTGTGGGCTGTTGGTGTCAAGGCAGATGGAAGAAACCAAAGAGGGGTCCTGCCCTCTCCAGGTCGTACGGTGTCGGTAAGCAACAGGTGACTGTCCAGAGTCAGCGTAAGTGCCAGACAGGGATGTGAGACAGACAGACCCAGGTTGGAGCCTGGTACCATCTCTCTGCCTGTGAAACTTTGAGACAATGACCCAACCTCTGAGACCTCCGTCCTCCTTATGTGCAGGATGGGAAAAGGCCAGCCCATGGGGCTGCTGTCAGCATTGATAGAAGTAACAACACACACAAAGCTCTCGGCATTGGGATGGCTCTGTGGGGTGGCCCCAGCACCTGTCACCAGCACGGGCTGCAGCTCAGCAAGATGTCCAGAGCAGCGCTGGCTTGGGGCGGGCTGTCCCCACGGGTCTTCAAGGGCAGCCGCTGGAAAGCACTCCCCAGCGAGACAGAGGACAAAGGGGTGGGAGCATTTCCAGCCTGTCAGCTCCCCAGCCGATGATGGGACACGAGGGCCTATCAGACAGGCCCACAGCGTATGCCCGCCAGGGCTGGGGACCTTCTATTTTAACGATACGAGAAAATAATATTGGCCGTCCCCCAGTGATGGATGTTCTGTAAGAGAGAAAAACACTGGACCAGCACCTGACACATGGACACCTCACCTGTCAGCCAGAAGTTTCGGCCACGAGATGTGAGGCCAGAGCTGTTTAGTTGACAAGGTCTTGGAGAAAGGGACGGATTGCACGTTCATGGTCAAGATTTCCAGATTCAGAAGCCCTGCTTGTTTTAGGGCAGGTGGCGCCTTTTCTCTCCTGAACTGGAGTCATATAAATAGCAGCAGCCGCAGTGCGTGACAGATAGCACCTATCTCACGCAGTCAAGTTCTCTGTGTGATTCGCCCTCCGACTCACGCCAGGTTGTGGCCGCAGGGCTGCTATGGTTGCTGGGTCCGCGCCAGGAGTGGCAGAGCCCAGGGCTCCTGTCTCATAACGGGAAGCGTCCCAGCACGGTGAGTGGTTGTCCCCATGCCCCCCTAGCCCCCACCCCCCACTCAGCTGTACAGGTTGAAATGTGCCCTATGTAACAGCCTTTCCGGGCATGTCTCCCATAGGCTCCAATCCAGCAAGATGGAAGGCTCATCTGTACACACCTGTTCAGCTCAGAGGCACCTAGCTTCCATCAGTGACCAGGTGGACCATTTCCCATGGTTTTTCACCACCAGAGAGAGCATGGAAAATAACTCCCAGGCTGTAAGAGTGCAGGGACCTGCTGTGACATTGCAATGAAGTCACATCTGTCCCCTCCCAGATAGGACACGTCTCCTGAGGAGCTGGGAGACGCCATCACACCTGAAGAAACCGCTTTTCCCCTGCTCTACAACCTCCCTGGTACTTGCTCTTCTGATTTACATGGTCTCCATCAAGTCCAGGTTGAAAGGAATTGGACAACTGCACCGTTTAGTGGTGGCCACTTTTCTGAGCAACAAGGGAAGAGCAAGACCCCACAGAGGCCAGGCAGGTGAGGGCAAGCCCGAGACACATGGCCCCAACACGGTGGTTCCTTCAGGACTGTCTTCCTCACCCGGAATCCATCTGATGTGGTAATAATCTGCCTGTTGTGTACACACCATAGCATCCAAACACCCAGGTAGGTTTAAAACTGTTGGAATAAGCCTCAGCGACTCGTGTGCACCTTCTGTCGCACATGGAAGCCCGTCTTTGCCCCTGGGATGGTGGGGTCAGCCCCAGCAGGGTGTGTCTACCTGCCAGTAGACTGCCAGTGGGAAGGAGGTTCTACCTCCACTGAAGATGAAAATGAACCTGCAGGCTGGGATCAGAAAGACATCCAGGTCGTCGCAGAAGTCACGTGCTTTTCCCGGAGCACTGGAGGGATGGTAGAGCCCACTTGATCCCCCATGATGGAGACTTTCCTAAAGCACCTTCCCCTCTTCATCCCAGGAAGCCACCTGCATGTCTTACAGCCTCCACTGGCCGCGGGAGAACGTCGGCATCAGCTGCCTTAATGAGAGGAAAATAAACTTCTAGCATCCTCCGCCTCGGCCACACTTTTAATCTGCTATGTGCAGCCTCTTCGAAGGTCTGGATGTGCATCCCAAGGTTTTGCTGCAGACGCACCAGCGGGTTGCCTAGGGAAGCTGACTCACTAAGATACACGCATACATGGTTAAAGAGATGTTTGGAGAGACGTGAGCTTCTGGGCACTGCGCAAATTGACTAAGTAATTGACATGAGGCTGTAATTTCTGCATCAGGAGCTGGAATCTAGAAGGTCTAGGGCAAATATTTAAGCACCAGCGATCCCTACCTCCAGGCATGCATGGTTGGTGTTATCCCCTCCTTTGAGTAACTTGCTTCTAATCAGAATTCAGAATCTGGAGCAACCCCCTCGGGTCCCCTCCCACTCTGGAAACTTTTCTGACCTCTCAATAAATCCTGCTTTCCAAAAAAAAGAACTCAGCAACCTGAGGGGGCATGACGAAGAAATGAGGTGATTGAGACGGTGCCTTCAGTCTTGCATCCCTTCTCTCCTGGGTTTTTCTCACGTGCTGCTCTGATGAAAAGACCACCACACAGAGAGGAACAGGGTGGTCTCAGGGTAGCACACAGAAGGGGGCTTACAAGCAGGTCCTCGCCCAGGCGAGCCTTCAGATGAGACCCCGCCCCTGCCGATATCTGACTGTGGACTTGCAGGGCACCCAGAATCAGCTAAGCCTCAGAGGTTTCTGGCCCACGAAAACTGTTAGATTATACATGTATGTTGTTTTAAGTTGGCAAGTTTGGGGCAACTCGTTACACAGCAGGAAAGAACTAGCACACCCCCACACTGATCTGGGTGCTGGCCCTTGAACACCCTGTGTGTGTTCTTTTGGCTCATTCTGTTTTCGTCACCAAGGGGTCATTGGCCTTGCTCAGGTCTGTCCAGTTCCTCAGTGTTCCCTCCTTTTGAGTAACTTGCTTAAGTAATTGCCACGTCAGCTTCGACGTTCCCTCCGAAACCCTCTGATTAGTTCGACCCACGATGATGTTCCTCTTCTTCAGGACACAGAGTGTGTTGTCTCAGCCTGGCCAGCGTCCCTTGGAACATTCTCCCTGCACTGGGGCCAGCCCAGTCCCAAACAGGGTGTGCGGGGGAACGGATTTTTATTTATCTGTTTTTCTTTATCGCTGTATTCTATCCCATCCCCACTTAATATTTCTTTTTATTTATTTTTTGTTTTTATATAAAAAATAATTTTATTTCCATATGCTACAGCAAACAAAAATTGAATTTTTTAAAAAAGAAATACCCTGTGTAGCGATATTTAATGAGATATTTTAAATATATCCATTAATATGATAAATTCCATAGGCTGAAATTTCAATATCAGCCTATGAGGTCAGCCTCATATTCCCTGGATGTACTCCAGTTGGTCATGATAGATTATCTTTTTTCATATTGACAAATTTCATTTATTCAATTTTTTAAAGACTGTTGAATCTGTGTTCATGAGGATCATTGCTCTGTAGATTTCTCTTCACATCTGTGTTTGGTTAATAACAAGCCGTGGTTATTAACTACAACCACCACGCTGTGCAAGAGATTGCTTCAAGGCATTCCTCCTGTCCGCCTGAAATGTTGTATCCTCTGACCAATGTCTTCCCAACTTCCCACCCTGCACCCAACCCCTGGCGGCCACTGTTCTAGTCTCTGCTTCCGTGAGTTCAACATCTTAGATTCCACATATGGGTGAGAACGGGGGGGTGTCTGTCTTTGTGTGCCTGTCTCATCTCCTTAACGTGATGCCTTCCAGATTCATCCACGTTTTTGCAAAGGACAGGACTTCCTTTTGCAAGCTGAATAGCATCCATTGTGCATGTGTACCCCGTTTTCTTTACCTATCCATTCGTTGATGGATGAACTTGGGTGATTCCATAACTTGGCTACAGGGGAGAGTGCTGCAGTGAACATGGGGTGCAGGGATCTGTTTGATAACTTATTTCAAACTCTTCAGATAAATGCCGTGACGTGGAATTGTTGGATCCAGGTGGGTTTAATCCCAGATGATGGATCATCCACACTGGTAGGATCTGCATTTCTTGAGGAGCAAAGCTGGAGAAGCCAGGAAGTGAGGGGCGGGGTCAGCATGAGAGACTGGGTGAGGGGAGGGGGATCTGGGACCCCGGGGAGGTGTGGATGGCAGGAAGGCGGGTTGGGCGAGGGCGAAACGGTTGGTGAGCACTGCCTCGAGGAGGCTGTTCCGAGAACACCTTCCGCTCCCCTGCCTCAAGAAGCGATGCCCTGAGTCAGGGGCTGCCGCCAAGAGATCGCTGCCCCTGTGTGCGTGGGTGTGTGCTGTGTGCGTTTGTGCTGTGTAGGTGTTGTAGATGTGTGTGCTGTGTGCATGTGTGCATTGTGTGCCTTTGTGTATTGTGTCTGTTGCATGCATGTGAGTGCACGTGCATTGTGTATATTGTGTCATGTGCCTGTGTGTTGTGCATGTATGTGTGTTGTGTGCATGTCTATTGTGTACATTGTTTGTGTGTGTGCATTGTGTCTATTATGTGTTGTATGCATGTGTGTACATGTGTGTGTTGTGTATAGTGTGTGTGTTGTGTGCCTGTGTTGTGTGCATGTGTGTTGTGTCCATTGTGTGTGTTGTGCTCGTGTGTGTTGTGTGTATTGTTTGCATTGTGTGTGTTGTGTGCATTGCATGTATTGTGTGCCTGTGTGTTTTGTCTGTTGTGCCTGTTGTGCCGTGTGTGTTGTGTGTATTGTTTGCATTGTGTGTGTTGTGCGCATGTGTGTGTTGTGTGCACTGTATGAGTTGTGCACATGTGTGTTGTGTCTATTGTGTGTTGTATGCATGTGTGTGAATGTGTGTTGTGCATATTCTGTGCTGTGCCCGTGTATGTTGTGTGTATTGTGTGCATTGTGTGCCTGCGTGCGTGTGTGTGTTGTGTATATTTTATGTCGTGTGTATTGTGTGCATTATATGTATTGTGTGTTGCGTGCCTGTGCGTTGTGTATACTGTGTGTGTTGTGTGCACTGTGTGCATATTGTATGTGTCGTGTGCCTTGTGTGTGCTATGTGCATGTGTGTGTGTGTAACTGCCCCTTTCAGCCAGCCACAGCCCCCGTGGGAGCGCACACCTCACCAAAGCCCTCTCGGGACCTGCTCGCTGAACGAATGCCTTGCTCACCCTCTCCCTTCTGGCCATCCTCAAGAAATATGGCATCTGTGGCGGACGGTTCCTTCTTGGAGACTGCTTTATTCCTAATGGCGAGGAGCACATTTTAAACGGGCTACATTTGTAAGAACCAGCATGTTTCGATGACCATTTAGGCTTAGTTTACATTCATTGTAAAGGAGAAAAACAATAAAAAATTCAATAGCAACACAAAGGTGTTATAAACAGTGCAATAAACACAATTTTATTTTCATTTGGTCCAAATTAGAACTAGATTTAAAGGAACCATGAAAGTTCACATTTAATAACAAATGCATTTACATGTGTATATGAATTTCCCATTTGTAAGTATAAAAAAAGCTTTCTGGATAAGGCACTTAGTGCCTGATATAAAGGTTTAGGAGAATTAGGCTTGGCCAAATTATATCACATATAAAATGCCTCTGATGGAATGAATTGCCTAGAGCAGACTAGAATTGTGTAAAAGTGAATATTTGGGATCCTTGTTGCTGCTGCAGTTTTTACAATTCCAGGAAAGTGGTTTGACTAAAGTTCTCACTGCTTTGGTTATAGCCCAACGACAGAAGGAAAAATGTTTATTTTAACTGTCAGCCATTACAAGCTAATGGCTCATCTTGTCCTTAACAGCATTTAGACCCAGATGTTTTAGAGAAAAGTACACCATTTATTCTGCCTATTTTCACATTAGAAGGAGAAAAATAGCAATTTAGTAATAATCGGAGTTATTCTCTCCATGCCGGCAATCAGATTGGAATATTTGCCACCACCAAAGTTCGTAGGAGATTAAACCACCTGGTTCTGTGACCAATACAACAGTGTCTGATCATCCTTGGTGTCTACTATGCTCTCTGCTGTCAGTTCTCCCCTGAATTAATTAATTTAGCCAAAAATCTTAGGGCAAAATTGACCCTGCATGCACTCTTCTGCTTCCACAGCATGAAAAAGAAAAGGAAATAATGTGGGACCAAAAAAATGAGCTTTTTTTTCTTATAAACCTAAAGTTAAGCTAAGAGTGTTTGAAAAAATTGGGAGACCCCAAACCTTGAAGTTTCCAGAAACCTTCCTTCATTCTCTCCAGTTGAATGTAGCATCTTCTGCAAGACAGTCCACAGCTCGACAGGGTACCTCATCTGTTTTGAATGTTGTGCCCACACATGTTGTTCTTATTATAAATGCCTAATCCTGAAACTATTTGTCACAATAATATCCTGTAGTGAAGACTTTTACAAGATAATTACATGGTGAGTAAACAATACAATGTTGCCTTTTATCTGTTCTAAATGGGACTGACTTCTAATTTAATCACCTGCCTTTTGTTCCTATGGTATTGGGTAAATAAGAATCACTGAACAGCCTTTCTAAATCATTTGTTATTATACATCCGACCCCCTTTCTAAATTAACAGTGGTATTTAGTGCTCACCATGTTCCACTTTATAAGCATCCGCTCTCACTGTTCCTGCAGATAGCGAAGGAAATATCACGCCCTGTCTTTGCCCTTAAATGTTTACAAGATTGCTGGGAAATGCTCTTCCGATAATAGACTGGGCGGAATGGAGTCTTCTGCGGCTGTGTTTCAGCCAGAGATGCTCACTGAGCGCTGAGGGCAACTGGCTTGGAGGCCAGCAATGGGATTTCTTTTTCTCTGCTCCCCACTCCTCCCCTCTCTTTTCTTTTTCTTTTCTTTCCTTCCTTCCTCCTTTCCTGCCTTCCACATTTATGGACAAGTTACTGTAAGCCAAGTGGATACTAATGTTAATCCCATCTTTTTAAAAAAACTTTATTTATTTATTATAAAGATGTGGGGTACAATTCAGGGTTAGGTATACAAACTTGATCAGGCAGGTACCCTTGTTGATGAGGTATGCCCCTCCCTCCCCTAGCAGTTTCCACCAACTGCCAGTCCCACCCCCCATCCCCTGACAGTTTTCTGCTACTGCCAATCGCTTTCTTATAGCATTATAATTGCTCAAGTTCACCTTATGAGTGAGAACATATGGAACTCAGTTCTTTGTTTCTGTGATAAATCACTGAGTATGATTGACTCCAAATCCATCCAATTTTCTGCAAAGTCCATATATTTGTCCTTCTTTATGGTTGCATAATATTCCATTGTGTATATGTACCACATTTTTTTTATCCAGTCCAGCTTCGATGGGCAACACGGTTGGTTCCATGTTTTTGCTATTGTGAATAGAGCTGCAACAAACATACGTGTGCTGGTATCTTTTTTGAAGAATGATTTGAGTTCCTCCAGGTATATTCCCAATAGGGGAATTGCTGGGTCATAAGGAAGGTCAATTTCTAGTTCTTTCATAAATCTCCACACTGTCTTCCAGAGAGGTTGTGTTAGTCTGCATTCGCACCAGCAGTGTGGAAGTGTTCCTTTTTCTCCGCAACCTCACCAGCATCTATTGTTGTTGTTTGTTTTATTAATGATGGCCATTCTTACAAGGGTTAGGAGGCATCTCAAAGTGGTTTTGATTTGCATTTCTCTAATGATGAGTGAGGCTGAGCACTTTTTCCTGTGTCTATTGGCTGCCCGTATATCTTCTTTTGAGAAATGGCTGTTCATGTCTTTTGCCCACTTTTTAAAGGGGCTGCTTGTTTTTTTCCTTTCGGCACATTTGAGTTCCTTGTAGATCCTAGATGTTAGGCCCACAAAACACTACTCAAAGAAATCCAAGAAGACACAAAAAAGTGGAAAAATATTCCATGCTCATGGATAGGAAGAACCAACATCGTTAAGATGTCCATCCTACAAAAGGCAATCTACAGATTCAACGCAATACCCATGAAGTTGCCAACATCGTTCTTCTCAGACCTGGAAATGACAATACAGAAATTCACATGGAAGCATAAATGGCCGTGAATAGTCAAAACAATCCTTAGCAAAAGAAACAAAGCAGGAAGTATCACACTTCCAGACTTCAAACTTTACTGTAAGGCTACAGTAATCAAAACAGCCTGGTACTAGTACAAGAACAGGCACATAGACCCATGGAACAGGCTAGAGATCCTGGAAGCAAAGTCTCAATTCCTCAACCAACTCATCTTTTGACAAAGCCGCCAATAACAACCACTGGGGAGAGGAGAACCTATTCAGTAAATTGTGCTGGGAAAACAGGCTGACCACATGCAGAAGATTGAAACAGGACCCCTACCTATCACCATACACAAAAATTAATTCTAAATGGATCAATGACCTAAATGTAAAACCTCAAACTGTAAGAACCTTAGAAAATTCAGGAAATACTTTTATGGAGGTTGGAACTGGCAAATGATTCCTGATCAAAACCCGAAGTGCCCAGATAAGATAGACAAGTGGGACCTCATTAAACTGACAAGCTTCTGCAAAGCCAAAGAAACCATCAAGAGAGCAGGGAGACAGGCCACAGATGGGAAAAATATTTGCCAACTGTATATCTAATCCCATCTTTAAAATGAGGAAAATGGCCAGGCACGAAGGCTCCAGCCTGTCATCCTAGCACTTTGGGAGGCTGAGGCGAGATAATTGCCTGAGTCCAGGGGCTCGAAACCAGCCTGGGCACCTTGGTGAGACCTCGTCTCTACAATATATCAAACAATTAACTGGGTGTGGTAGCGCACACCTGTAGTTCCAGTTACCTGGAAGGCTGAGGCAGAAGGATCGCCAGAGCCCAGCATATCGATGCTGGGATGGTCGTGAGCGTGTCACTGCACTCCAGCTGGGCAACGGAGTGAGACTCTGAACCAAAAAAAATGAGGAAAATGAGACTTTAAGGAGTTAAATAACCTACCAGTTGCCACACATCTAACAGGCAATGGAGCTGGAATTTTAGGCCAAGACCACGTGACCCCATAGTGTCACTGTCACCATCCATTTCACATCCTTCAGGGGTTTCTAGGGTGCCAGCCTGCCTGACGCTGTTCAAGAGAGTGCAGAAGTCTCCTGGGAGAGTAACTGGCAGCAGAAGGGAGTCTGGAATCTCTCCTCAAAGAGCCGCCTTTCCACCCTGAAGTCCCTTGGCTGCCTCACGGGTCACCTGTCGTGCCATCACCTGTACACGGGGTCAGGTTCTCCCCACTTGCACAGCTGCTCTCCACGTCTAAGGAGAGGTTGGCTTTGAAGGTCCGTTTCAGTTACTGCTTGCTCTTTCCGTTTCATTGGTGGCGGTGGTCAGGGGCTGGCGGTGGCCAGGAGGTGCTGGTGGTTAGGAGGTGGTGGTGGTCAGGAAGTGGGAGTGGTCAGCGGGTGGTAGTGGCCAGGGGGTGGCCGTGGCCAGGAGGTGTTGGCCATGACCAGGAGGTGGTGGTGGCCAGAAGAAGGTGGCAGTCAGGAGGTGATGGTGGTCAGACGGTGGCGGCGTTTAGGAGGTGGCCGTGGTTGGTAGGTGGTGAGGGTCAGGGGATGGCAGTGGTCAGGAGGTGGCCGTGGCCAAGAGGTGGTGGTGGCCAGGAGGTAGGTATGGCCAGGGGCTGATGGTGCAGGCGGCGATGGCCAGGCAATGGTGGTGGCCAGGTGGTGGTGGTGGTCAGGAGGAGGTGGCGGTCGGGGGTGACGGTGGTGAGGAGGTGGCGATGGCCACTGGTCGTGATGGTCAGGAGGTGGTAGGGGTCGGGAGGGGATTGTCGTCATGTTCTGACAATATCCCCAACCCCTCACTTCCCCTCCATCCTCATCTCCCAGCTCTTCCAGCCCTTTCTAGCATGCAGGGGGGCCCAGTCCTCTCTGCCTCTGGGAATGGAAGCCCTCTCGTCTTCTGGTTGGGAAGTTTCTGGGGACTTGGCCCCGGTGCTCATGGGCCATGAGTGTAGAATTGTGCGGCTTAGGAAGGAAGACAGCGGGGCTTTCCTGGAGCAGGGGTCTGAAGAGTGAGCAAGGGCAGGGCCCAGGCAGTGTCAGAGGTCAGCGCTGGTGGGAGGAAGTCTGCCAGGGATGGGCAGAGCCCTCTGCTTCAAAGCAGCAAGAAAATACCTAGAAAGGACAAACCTGAGGAGTGGTGCTCAGTACCCAGCAGCTTCCAGACTCCCAGACACGCTTGCCCAGCCTCTGCTGAGTCATTGCCAAGTCACCTCCCGTTCCCAGAAGTGGAAGGGTTGCCCCAGGTCCACCGAAGTGCATCATGGCTGACTCACTAGGGCGGGGCTGGGACCCGCCACAGGCTGGCACTAAGTGCATGTAACACTGGATGTGGCTACTGCTTGTTCTAGGAAGGCCAGAATTCCCCAGATTGGATGCCAAGACACCTGGCAGGGGCGATGATGGTGTGCTTGGAGCCAGCATGTATGAGACCGCAGAGCTGGGACATTGGCTACTTGGCACCCTGAGGGCAGTGGTGTGTGGTTGCCAATTATTGGCTTGGAGATGAGTATCATGCTGCCCTGCCTTGGAAAGTGCAATGCTTACACCCGCATTTTCACTGTACACAGTTTTAATTAAACAGTACAACATTTTGTGATCTAAAAGTATGGGCTCCTCGGCCAAAGAGCTCCCTAAAACTATTGCTTCCAAACTTTCCCATGGACCAGCTCTCCGGAGGGAAGGATGACTGTCCATTCGTTACTGTTGCCCACTAGGTCAGCAATATGCATGTGCAAACGTTGATGTGTGTGTCACGGGGGGTGTTTCTGGCCTGGTATTTGCTGGTCCCACTTCCTCTGAGAAACTTGGCTTTGTAGAAAATTTCTATATGAGAAGTTGGTTAGGCTTTATCTAAGCTAGATTTCATCCATTAGTCAATTTTCTTATAACAACCAAAAGTCAGGCACTGTGCAAAGTAGCACAGATTTATGTAGAGAAAAACCAGATACCTGCTACAGACTAAAGGTTCATGTTCCCTCAAAATCCATGTGTCAAAACCTTCATTTCCGATGTGACGGTATTTGGAGATAGGGGTCCTTGGGAGGTAATTAGATCATGAGGATGGAGCCCTTCTGAATGGGATTAGTGCCCTTCTAAGAAGAGACAGGAGAGAGCTAGCTTCCTTTCTCTGCTCTCTGAATCCATGTGCTGTCCCAGCAAGGAGATGACCATCTACAAACCAGGAATCCAGCCCTCCCTGGACACCAAATGACTGGTACCTCCATGTTAGACTTTTCAGCCTTCAGAACTGTAATACACCCACACCTGTTGCATCAGCCACCCATTCTGTGGGATTTTGTTATAGCAGCCTGAGCAGACAAATACCTGCATCAGTTCAGAATGAGAGGTGCCTTCCTCACCCACAGAATATGCACTTCATGTAAACGTAGTCAAGTTTCCCCTCTCTCAAGGTCAACGGGCACACACAGGTCCCCTTGAACCAGACCCTGCGTCCCCCACCCACCCCAGACTCCACCTCCACTAGACATTTCCGAACGAGGGTGGAGGCCATGTGCAGAAGGGGAAGACAACACTGTATCTTTTGCTCTTCTTTTTCATGGACTTAAAGGGAATGTTGTCAATGTTTTTGCTAAAAGCTTTATCTTCTAGCTCAACTATTTATTAGTGCATTTCTTCTTTTATTGATGCTTTTTTTTTCCCAATAAGTGCCGAGTCACTGTGTGCTGAGCCCTGGTTTGTTGCACTTAGGGAAATGTCTGTTTTAAGTCTCATATGACATCTGGGTTCAGGGAGACTAGGAAGTCACCTCCAGTCCCACAGTCAGTTCTAGAAGAGCCAGAATTTGGAACTCAAGTGACTCTGAGACCAAACTCAATGACTTTCACACTCATTACATACCCAGTAAGTATGGTGCCCAGTAAGTATGGGTACGTCAGGGTGACCAGCCAGACATTATCTGATTTATTTGCCATTAAAAAACATTTTATAATAGAATCTTTTCAACACACATATATTAGACAAAAAGTAGCAAATTTCCACAGACTCATAACCCATTCTTCATGTTTTTCTTTCTTGCGATATCAATAACTCTTTTTAAATTGTAGAGCGTTAAAGTAGATCTCAAACATCACTTTGTTTTGCCCACCAATGTTTTATTATGTTCCAAAAAACATTTTTATACTTAACCCCAACTCCATTATCACTCCAAGAAAATTGGCAGCCGTTCCTTAATAAGATCTAATGCCCAGGCTGCGTTCATTCTCCACTGCTTGAATCGAGATAAATGTCTTTTCACTATTGGTTTGTTTATATCATGATCCCAGTGAGGGCCACACTACATTAGGCCGGTAGATTTCTTCTATCTCTTTTAGTCTCTACAGTTCCCATTTCCTGTCTCCATTCTCTCCCCCACAGATTTGTTTGCTAGGTCATTTGAAAAAATGAAGACACTGAGTCCTTTGTCTTGTAGAATTTTCCACATTCTGGATTTGGCCACCTGTGTCCATGTAGCCCCCTGTCTACAGCTTGGTGTACGTGGGAGTCTGGCATGAAAGCCCAGACA
The DNA here is from genome assembly GCF_000164805.1 of Carlito syrichta. Classification (NCBI taxonomy): domain Eukaryota; kingdom Metazoa; phylum Chordata; class Mammalia; order Primates; family Tarsiidae; genus Carlito; species Carlito syrichta. Next base: position 199,609 of record NW_007247807.1, on the reverse strand, counting down.
GAAACCCCCACCGCACGTGCTCTGACCAGGTCTCCTGTTTCTAAACAGCATGACACAGGGAACTCCATCCGTGTGACAGCCCGAGGCAGGCTGTAGTCACCCTAGGAAGATAATCTCTGTTTCTCATTATAGTTTCACTCGAGAACCAGACGCACAAATGTCGCCCTTTTCAGTTTTTTAAACCTAAATAATTAAATATCAGTGAAATCAAGGAGTTTTTATTTCCAATTCTGGCTTCAAGGCTGGAGAATGGAGGGGTGACAGACAGTCGCAGAGCCGTGTAGGATGTGCCTGGAGCCAAGGGTGAGCCTTTGCCCCTGAAGCGCTTTCCACTTCCTATACATTCTGCTGCGATCTCTATGTGGTAAGTCTCTCCTGGGCCCCTTTCAGATCACGCCACTCTTCTACCCAGCTTCTTTTTTTTTATTTTTTGAGTTGGAGTCTCACTTAGTCGCCCAGACTGGAGTGCAGTGGTCGCTCCCGGCCGCCGCAGCCTCGACCCGCTGGGCTCCGGCGATCCTTCCGCCTCAGCCTTCTAAGCAGCTGGAACGACAGGCACGCACTACCACGCCCGGCTCCTTTTTTTGATTTATTGTTGAGATGAAGTCTCACCAAGTTGCCCGGGCGGGTCTCAAACCCACGGGCTCAGGCAATCCACTCAACTCGGCCTCCCAAAGCACGGGATTACAGGCTGAGCCACCGAGCCCAGCCCCACCCACCTTCTTGACTGTTTCCCTGGGACTTCAGCCTAAGGCGACTACAGCCAGACTCAAGGGTATTCTCCGGAAACCAGGGCTCGCCCGAAAAGCCCCCATCTCCAAAAGCCTCAAAACTCTAACTAACATTTCCTCTCTCTTCTTTTCACACCCACTCACTCACCTTAATTCAAGCTGCCCTTTCTGTGTACATACAGGGATGGGTGCACCATGAGGGAGGCCAAGATGGGTCTCAAGGCCAGGTGAGGCATGCCGTCTGGTTTTTTACGCATTTTAGAGATCTTGACCATACAAAAACTCCCGGAGGTGGTGAAGGACTAGAAAGTTCTAAGGCAGTTGATTAACGAGCATATCAGGGCCTGTGCTTCCAAGTGTGTCTTGCCCTTTACAATGGCCACTCACCGACTCAATTCAGGACACTCAGCTCCAAATGACTTTGAACCATTTGCAAAAACCAAATTCACCAAGACTTTCTACCACTGGAAAGGATCAGAAGACTGAACAAAGAGTTTTAAAAGCAGTTTCAAAAAAAGGGCTCTCCAAGGATTTGGACTGATTGTTGAGCATAAGCATACCGTCTGCTAACAGGATGACTTTTGTAACCTGTTTATATTCTTACTTGAGATTTGGTGCATTTACGGCTGAACAAAAGTCCAATCCAAAATATGGCATGGATGATGTTGATGGGCAGGTGTCAGACTGTCCAAGATACAGCAATGATAAAGCAGGAAGCCACTAGCTTTCAAAGACAACCTGACCATTTTGCATATCTTTTGAATGTAGGTATTATACTTTTGGGTGGTTTGACCTCAACTGTCTGTTTTGTTTTGTTTTCAGTGTAAAATTGAATACATCTTGATAAATGTATACAGTGACAGCTGTCACCACAATCAAGATAGAGGACAGTTCCATTGACCAAAGAGTTTCCTGTATAAATAAAAGAAGATTCTCCCTTGACCCTCGACTCCAGACCAGCAGTGATCTGCTCACTGACACTACAGTTTTGTCTTTTATAGAATCTCATATGAATGAAATGCCAAAGTGCCTTTTTGTGTTTGACTTATTTAGATGAGCATAGTATTTTTGACATCCGCCCATGCTGTGGCATGCTTTATTCCTTTGCTACATTCTGTGGCTGCATGGTATTCCATGCTATGAACATTCCAAGGTGCTCACCCGCTGTTGAATATTCGGCTGCTTCTAGCATTTGGCTAATAAGAATAATAATGCTATGAATATTTTCATGCATGTGTGTGCAGACATGTGCTTCTGTTTCTCGTGGAGAAATACCTTGGTGTGAGCTTGTGGATATGGTCAGTGCATGGCAGGCCTTGTAAGACTCTGACTTCCTAGTCTCCAGGGTATCAATACCATTTTTCACTTCTACCAGCAACGAATGGAAGTTCCATTGCCTCCACATCTTCACCGACACTTAGTATTGGCAGTCTTTTTACACGGTGCTGTCTTTGTGGGCTCAGTGATGCTCGTCGTGGGTTGCACTTGCACTTTCTGATGACTAGTGATACAGAGCATCCTTGGTCAACATTCGTGCAGTGAAGTGTCTGTCAATCTTTGACCACTTTTTACCAGTGGGATCCTTTTATTCTTCTAAGGTAGGTGTGTATGTGTGTGTGTGTGTGTGTGTGTGTGCGTTGTGCATATATGTGCATATGTTTGTGTATATATACTGTAGTGCCAAAAAACATATACACAAAGAAAAACTGTATTAAAATGTTAATGCTCAATATACTGATAACAAAAGATGAACACATCATGTTTGACTTCTGCAATTACAAGAGGTACTCAACACGGTTGCCATCAGCATCCAGGTTCTTCTGATGATGGCAAACTAGAAGTAATACATAGATAGCATCTCTTAACTTGTGTATGTCATTTTATATTTTGAATACTAGCATTTTTTTGGATGCATGTTCTATGAAGTCTTCTCCCAATCTGTGGATTGCCTTTTTGTGCTTTTCAAAGAGCAGAAGCGTCTCCCCGCCCTCTTCCGAAGCAACCTGTGGTGCACTGTCTCCTGTTGGGGCCCTGGCTGATAGAGGTTCAGTGCAGACGCCAGAGGAGTATAGGGCAGGGCTTTCCTCCGGTCTTCCAGCATTTATCCAGAAGGCGACAGTGAGTGTGTCTGGCCTTCAGAATGACGCACCACCCACCCTCTCCTCACTACCAGCCATCCTGTCCTGGCCACCCCCAGCCCCATCTCAGCCTGTGCACCCGGGTTTCGCTCTGAGGGCTAGGGTTCACCAGATGGGGAGGGCTGGGAAGGGCTGGCAGATGGAACTGACAGTCACAGTCAAAGGCTTTGCTCAGACTCAGTGACAGCAGGGAAAGGTCTGGTCTTGTTTCAGATCGTTTCCCATGGTCATAGTTAACGGAGGTTGGGAACGCAAGCAGTCACAGCTACTGTGGTCTTTGCTTGGTTTAAACCAAGTTCTTGTCCACCTATCAGGAGCAGATCTGCCATGAAGTTATTGAAGCCTGGGCTTCGGGAACCTCGTCTCTCTGGGCCCATTCTGGGGTCCAGGACAGGGTCCTGCCCTGTAGGTGTATCTTCATTCTAACTAAAAATCAATGTGTAGGCAATCTTTTCATTTGTAAGCTTAGATTCTTATTCTAAAGAAGACCCTCCCCCAAAGATACATTTCAAACTCTATGAAGAATAGAAAGACAAGTTGACTAATGATATTTGAATGATTTAAGAGCTTAGTTGCAAAGACAACTTCTTCTGAATTATGAGTGAGACCACGTGTGTGTACAGATATGTGTATTAGGGATGTTGTGTTTGAGTGTGTAAGGTGGGAGTGTGTGCTAGAGTGTCAGTGTGTAAGGAGAATGTGTGTACATAATGTGTGAGTGTGCAAGGTAGGTGGGTGTGTATAGTGTGTGAGTGTGCAAGGTGGGAGTGTGTGTATAGTGTGAATGTGTTAGGTGGAAATGTGTGTTTCATGTTTGAGTGTGTACAGTTGGTGCATGTGTGTATAGTGTGTTTAAGGTTCATGTGTGTATAGTATGGGAGCCTGTAACATGTTTTGAGTGTATAAGATGGGAATGCTTGTATAGTGAGTGTGTAATGTGGGACTGTGAGTATAGTGTGTGAGTGTGTAAGGTGAATGAGTGTGCATAGTATGTGTGTAAGGTCAGTGAGTATGTTTATAATGTATGAGCATGTAACACGTGTGCATGCCTGTTAAGTATGTAAGGTTGGTGAGTGTGTGTATAGTGTGTGAGCATATAGTAAGTGTGCATATGTGTTGAGTAAGGAGGGAGTATGTGTATAGTGAGTGAGTATGTAAGGTTGGTGGGCACGTGAGCATGTAAGGTAAGAGTGTGCATAGTGTGTAAGCATGTAAGGTGGGTGCATATATGTATAGTATGTGAGCGTGTAAGGTGCATGAGTGTGTGTATAGTGTGTGAACGTGTAGGGTGGATGAGTGTGTATATAGCATGTGAATGTGTAAGCGGGTGCATGTGTATGTGAGTGTGTAAGGTGGGTGTGCGTGTGTATAGTGTGTGAGTGTGTAAAGTGGATGAGTATGCACATAGCATGTGAGCATGTAAGTAGGTGCATGTGTGTGTAAGCATGTAAGGTGTGTGTGAAAGCGTGGAAGGTAGGTACTCGTGTATAGTTTGTGAGCATGTGAGGTGGATGTGTGTGTATGGAGTGTGTGACCATGTAAGTGGGCGCATGTATGTGTGAGTGTGTAAGGTGGGTGCACGTGTGTGTGTGAGTGTGGTAGCATGAATTTCAAGGTAGACGAGAAGCATAGCCATATGACTGGCAAAATGCTTCAGAAAATACTCTGCAACTTGCTTTCCCCTGCTTCCCCTGCTCCGTTTAAGAGACTGGTCAGAGGCAGCCCCTTGGGTCCCCTCCTACTCTGGGAAATTTTCTGTCCTCTCAATAAATCCTGCTTTCTCAACTTTTGGGGAAAAAACGAGACTGATCAGACACCACGATGTTGTCTTCAATCCCAAGTTTCAGGAGCAAAGGACGACGCCGAGGGCTGCTTGGGGAGAAGCTGACACCGCTGTTCCCTGAGCCGCAGCGCAACCTTGATCAAGGATCCGGGCCAGCACACCCACCTTCTCAGAGACAGCCGGTGGAGGGTGCAGAACCCATGCCCAGGGTGGAGAAAGCCCCTTCGGTCTCTGCAGAGAGCAGGAAACGTGCCGCATGAGAGCCCAGGTGACTGCTGGGTGCTGAGCTGAAAACAGCTCTCCGAGTGGGAGCGGCTGAAGGCTGGAAGCCACTGGATTCGCAGGAGATGGCACTGAGGATCCAGCAGTTGTTCTGTGACTCTCACCATGGACAGCATTTTCCCAAAGGATTAACAGGCAACAGTTCCGGGCGAAGCCCAGTTGCTACAGGAGGAGGTGTGCTCCTCTCCTCTCCCGGAGCCCATGCTCTTCTGGTCCAAACTCTCTTAACTGGTTCCTCTTGCCCACATGGTGGTTGTCACCTGCCCCCATGGGTCCCACATCTAGCACAAATCGTCCAGCGGCTAAAATGTGTGCCCCAGCAACTCAGGTTTTATGAACAGTGAATCTATGTCGAGCCATGAATAAAGTGGATGGATCCTTCGGAAAAGCAAACAAGCAGACTTCCAGGTGGCTCCTGCCGGTGGCCTCCAGTCTTCTGGAAGATTCTCTTCAGCCCTATCTCGACTTGGGTCGCTGGTCTTTGTGCCGTAGTCAGCCTTCCACTGGACATGGGTCACAGGCATCTCCCTCCTGAGCTTTCCCCCAGTGCTTCCCCAGCCTCCCTGGCCTGACCCTCTCTCCTTGTTCCGGTGTTTCCATCCCTGTTTACCTTATTCCACCAAGATTCCCAATGCATTTGCTACTCCGCACACCAAGCTTTTCCCTTCAACCTAACTAACAAGCATATTTGTTAACAGTCCTACATTTTACACCTCTGTTTCCAAATAGGTTGACACAACTCAGGGCTCAAGCTCCAACCCGGCACCAGGACTCTGGCCTAGACTCTCTCTAGACAACGTGGGAGACTTGCCTGCCAGCGGGAGAGTCTGGACCACAGTTCAAGTCTCCTGCTGCTGTCATGTCCATCGAACGATCGTGCTACTCTTTAAACATGTTGGAGACCAACGTTCAAGTGTGTTTTTAGCTGCTTGGCATGTTCTCGCTAGCCTTTATTGTAAACTTTCTGTGTTGTGCTTATGGCAGGTCACTTGTGGACGGTGTAGCAGCCTTGAACCCACCCTGTGGCCTCAGAAGGGGAGGTAATGGCCGAAGATCCCGGTCCCCGTGCTCTGAGACCCGTATCCAGCTCTGCGCTGAGGTGGTGTCTCTCCTAGTCACGGAGGAAGCACAGCCTGTGTGCTGAGGCAGGGCCGTTCTAGAGACTGCTCTGTTGGTGGCTTTGGGTGGAGGAGACCCCAGGCCTTCCCACACTCTCCAGAGTGCTGCAGTTTCAGGGCCTCTGTCAGCCTCCCTCTCTCGCCACGCCTACAGCCAGACCTCCTTTAGGTCAGCTCTCCACTCCCCCTTCTTCCCCCCTCACAGGCCTGACGCCATCTGTGACTCCCAAGGACAAGCCTGGCTTAGCTTTTGCTTGTTGGAGGTCACAGACCAAACGAGTGTGCAGCTAGATGAGTTCAATGCAACCTGAGCATGAATATGTCTCTCTTTTTTAATACTGGTATTTTTTAATCTATTTCTAACATCTGTCCAGGGTGGCTTGGTTATCATGTACTGTTATCTAGTCACAGAGATTGTTTTCTTTGCTTGTTTTTTCTACTTCTCTGCCCTCTGATGGATGGATGAAATACTTTGCAGTTTTGTTTTCAATCCCCACTGATTTAGAAGTTATGCAATCTAGTTATTTGCTCTGTGAGGTCACTGTACAATTTTTAACTGCTTCATTGAGATATGAGCTATTCAATTCGCCATTGTACACATGCGGTATTTTAAAAAGTATATCCAAAAAAAAATAATTTTGAAAGTATTTTCGGAGTTGTGCAATCACTATCATCACCTAAATTTAGAACATGTTTTTCCTCCCCCGAAAACCCCCGGCGCCCCCAGCAGTCACGGCCCCAGACAGACTCGGGTTGCAAATTCGCCCAAAGACCCAGTGGCAAACTCTCTGCTCACTCTCAAGGTTCAGGCTGTGTTGACTGAGTATCTGACCCCATCCCTTTGGTGAGGACCTGAAATGAGATGCCCACCATGCCCGCGGGGTCTATAGGGTACTAGGCAGAGCAGTAGCCCAACTCCACCCGCCAATGGGGTGGGAAGACTTGAGGTCAGTTTTAAAAATCAAACAGGCACGGGTGGTTAATAGCTGAAAAAGGCCAGAAGCGGCCTCCCACCCACTGCCACGCAGGTAACCACTAATCAAATTTCCATCTCTGTGGCTCCACCTGCTCTGGGTATTTCACATAAATGGCTGCGTCGTGTGTGGCCGTTGATGTCAGTATCCTTCATAAGCATAAGGGTTCAAGGTCCATCCGTGCTGCAGAAGGGGCCAGTGCTTCCTTGTTCTTTATGGACAAAGAACGCTCCTGTGTATGAATGCACTACATTTTATTTATCTTCAGTAGATGGACATTTGGGCTGCTTCCACTCTGTGGCTCCTCTGCATAACGCTGCTGGAATGTCTGTGTGCAGGTTTTTCTGTGGATGGATGTTCGCATCTCTCTTGGGTGGATCCCTGGGGCAGAACTGCTGAGTCAGAGCAGAGCTCTCTGACTGGCGTTTTGAGGAAGTGCAGACTGTTTTCCAAAGCAGCCGCACCCTTCCACTTTCCAACAGCAATGAGTGAGCATTCTAATTGCTCCCCACCCGTAACCTTTTACCATACTATTGATTGAATAATATCTGAGTGTAATCAGTCCATCTATGCTTCTAGAAAACAATATGAGAACCTTAGAAGAGATCAGCCCAGGAAGATGACGCCTTCTTTCTTACATGAGATGGTTAGGTCATGCTTTGCTTCTAAACCCCAGAATCAGAACTTATTGTTGCTTACAAAAGTCAAGTGTGTTTCCATTGTACTCCTATATCGGGTTGTTTCTTTGATTGCCACTTTTTCTTCTCATTCCTATCTTTTCTTCCAAAGCCAATTTCCTCCCCCTTTGGGAGTTGCTTCAGCAACGACCTATGTGTGGTCAACTCTCATTTCTCTCTTTCCCTTATTCCTTCCTTTTCTCCTCCCTCTTTTGTGGCCTGACATTCTTATTGTGTCCTTGTATTAGTCACTTTGTGGCGTTCTTACAGGATACCACAGATGGGTTGATTTTTTGATGAGCAGACACGTATTGGCTCACTGTGCAGAGCTGGGAAACCTGAGATCAAGGTGCTGATAGAGTCGCCGTCTGGCCAGGGCTTTCTTGCTGGGTAGTCACATGGCAGAAGGTGTCATGTGGGCAAGACATTCAGGGGTGCTGAACTCATCCTTTCATGAGGAGTCCAAGCCTGTGATAACAAACCCACTTGGGAAGGCAGAGCCCTCATGGCCTCATCACATCTAACACATGACTCAGCTTTGTTGGGGACACATTCAAACCATAGAAACCCTCATTCATACACAACAGCAGAAGGAAACACAGACTTTCTCGACTTCCTTCTCTCTCTTCTCCTAGAGTTCCATTTACCTCTGATGGGAATTTCGACAGTGCTCCCCATGATGCTGGTACTTGTTTTTATGTGCTTGTCATTTCTTCTCTCACAGCTATTTTCAACCTTGTGGAAGAACCCTCTGGAAACAAGGAAAGCCCTGGTCCCCACCCAGGTACTCTCTGATCTCAAGCCCTTCTTCATAGTCCTTTCTGCATGTAACTTCCACTTCTGGCCTTTTTCAGCTATTAACCACCCGTGCCTGTTTGATTTTTAAAACTGATCTCAAGTCTTCCCACCCCATTGGCTGGTGGACCTGGGCTAACTGCCTAGTACCCTTCCGATCCTGTAGGCATGATGGGCATCTCATTTCAGGTCCTCACCAAAGGGATGGGGTCAGATATTCAATCAACACAGCCTTGAACCATGAGAGTAAACAGAGAGTTTGCCACTGGGTCTTTGGGTGAATTTGTAACCCAAGTCTGTCTGACTTTGCCCCCTGCCAAAGGTCCACAGCATCAATGATTCCTCCTGAGGTGGTGAATCCGTGGCATGTCTAAGTTTATGGGGACTTGGCTAACAAACTTCTGCATTTTGTCTAAACTTTATCTCTCCAGCGGAACTTTGGGGCTTTCCACCAAGGCTGAAGTTAACCAACAAGACTTCATCACTTTCGAAAAGAGGGAAGCATTTACCATAATCTTTTCTAAGCTTTGAGTTGGCATCCTCGTCAGGGCTTTATTTAAATAATGATAACAAGGTTCTCAGAACGAGGAGTTGGAGAATGGCAGTGCCTAGAATATTCTCTTAAAAAAAAAAGGACATTTTCCCTTGAGAAGATGATGGCTCGGCTTGGCACCCACAGTCATACCCAATCTGTTAGGCAAACACAGCTTAAGGTTTGATGTTCTTCCTTTTCCTAAGAAAAATGAAAACTAAATGAGAATCGTTTCAGAAAAAAAGGGACTAAATCTGAAAAGACGAGCTTCCTGCCCCTCCCAAAAGACTGTGCTACTTAAATGTCAATAATTATAATGAATTTTTTCCTATGTTTTACTATCCCAATTTTTAAAGTATAGTCAAATGTATCTCTTTTCTCCTGATTTTTTTTCTATTGTAATAAGCAAGAAGGCTTTATAATAAGTGGAAGAAGGTAAAAGAAGCTTCGAGCTTCAGTGTCTGGGTCTGACGTCAGGTGTGGAGCCCCCGTGGGAGGGAACACAGTGTAGGAGGCAGGTGCTGTCTCCCTGTTTTCTGCAGCAGGTGCAGACTCATTCTGGAGGAGAAAGCATCCTTCTTTCCACCGAAGTCACGCCCAAGCCACTGACTGCCTCTGCCTGTTTGGCCCTGCTTGCTCTTACCCAGACACCCACGCCCCTTCCCCGGAGGCAGCCTCTTGGCAATGGCAGGCATGGAATCGCGTTCCCTGGCGCTCGGCTCAGTGTGACACCACGGTCATGTGACTTTCGCTACCTGGGGCATCAGGTCAGGGTCCACAGAGCCACTGAAGACGTGAGATGGGATAGGCCCTTCTTTGTTGCCGGACGATTCTTTTAATTACTACAGGATCGTTGTGTTTTAAGTTTTTGCTGCATCTGGAACCATTTCAGATATAGTGGTCGAAAATTGTCATTAAAATTAAATTTAGTCATTTTAATTAAGTGAATTAATTGAAGTTGTAAAACCTGAAGATATTGCCGGGCCGAGTGGCTCATGCTTGTATTCCAGCATTTGGGGAGGCCAAGGATGTTGAGACCAAGAGGGAGACGCTAGAGAGGCAGCGTGGGGGACTGAGCACCTGAACATGAGCCAGCCTGGAAGGTCAGGGGAGCAATTCCTGAAGCACTGAAGAAAAAAAGAGAGGGAGAGAGGACCGGGAGTAGGTAAAAGAGAGGGAGGGAGGGAGGGAGAGAGGGAAGGGGGAAGGGGAGAGTGGGGAAAGAGGCAGAGGGCCAGGTGGGAGGAAAAGAGAGGGAACGAGAGAGGGAGAGAGGAAGGGAGCGAGAGGGTGAGCTCTCCATCACCCGGTCTGGATCCCCAGGCAGGGCCCGGCGAAAGAGGCCATCCGTGGCGGGACGCGGTGGCCCTACAAGTCACCTGAAGTGCCTCGTGAGAGTCTTATGGCCACGGTGTCTGCAAGTGGGGAAAGTTCGTCCTAAGCAGGAAACTGCATTTCCTAGTTTGGGGCAACAGTGTGAGATATGAGAAGAATGGGTTTATCTAAAACGTAATCGGAAATTACTTTTCTTCTTTTCCGCCCGATGTGCCCCTGCCGCAAGGGACTAGGGCATTGCAGAGGCACGTTCTCTCTCACTGGACCCTCGGGAGAGCTCGGTCCGTCCGTCCTGTGCAAATACACTCAGCTGTCTGCCTTCACTGTGCAAAGGACACTCAGCCTCACTAGTGCAAATCAAGTGTTATTTGGCAGCCAAAGCGTTGAGCCTCACCACTCTTGCTGGCCTCGTTACAGGGAATGATTTGCCTTGCAAGTAATGTGTTTTAAGAGTCCTAAGACTCAAGTTGTACCTATCTAGTAAAGGTCCAGCCTAAGTAACCTCCTGAGGTCAGGTGTGGTGGCTCACGCCTGTCATCCCAGCTCTTTGGGAGGAGGAAGGTGGGAAGATTGCTTGTGCCCAGGGCAATGTAGTAAGACCTCAACTCTACCAAAAAATCAAGAAATTAGCCAGCCATGGTGGTACATGCCTGTAGTCCCAGCTACGCTGGAGGCTCGAGGGGAAGAAATGCCTGAACCCAGGAGGTCGAGGCTGCAGTGAGCTGTGATTGTGCTACTGCCCTCCAGCCTGGGTGACAGAATGAGGCCTTGACTCACAAATAAGTAAATAAATAGTCACTGGATGTATGTGCCTCGTTGCACACGGCTTGCCGGTTATTGTGAATCTCGCTGTGTTCAAAATCTGGTTTTATCACTCAGAAAACTTGGTGTTCACTTGAGTAATGACATCTTCAGGAAAGTCAGTCTTGTTAATTTTTATGAAATATTATGTACCGCTAGCTTATGCTGGTCTCACAAACAGTTTCTTTCCTGCCGCTGACGAACAGGATGCAATCAATACACTGAATGATTTTCTCTTTAACACCGAGTAACCTATCTTCTCCTGTATAAATTGCATCCATTTTTTTCTAGGCGTAATGACTTCCTCTTTTGATGAAATGAGCCTTTTGTATTTATGAAAAATGTGTGTAATGTTGGCTCCTGGCTGAGATAACAACTTTCTGAATTCAGATCCTGGTCGAGTGCATGTAAAACAGCAGCTAGTAATTAACAGGATATAGATTGGTTCAGTCTCGTCTAATCGTAGGCCGAATAATAAATCATAAGGCATTTTGCAATTAGGAAAGTCCATCCTGAATAATGGAGCACTGCTATCTTAGTCACCTTAACAAGGATGGAGCAGTGCACTATGGGATAATTGTTACAACGCAGGTGTGCCTGCTAAGAACGACTGTCCACGCATCACCCGCAGTAGACCTCTTGTTTTCATGGAAACAGCTGGTCTGGCTAAAGAGTGCTGGTGAAATACTCAGCTAATGTCCCAAAAATGCATGTTTCTCCTCCAGGAATGTTCCCTATCCCCAGATGCTGGAAGAGCCTTCTCCCTCTGTCCCCGCACAGGTAGTGATGAAATGTTCCATTATCTTGGCCACACCACTAGCACGGCAACATTTATAGTGCTCTCAGCATTTCCATTACAACTCTCCAATAAAGGACCAGCTGGAAAGCAAAATTGAACCTGTTGGGAACAAAGTTGGCACCGAAAGATTTCAGCCTGAGAGTAGGTATTCTTTTCTACGAAGATTTCCCCTTTTATTTGGAAAACATAAAGAATACTTTACATTTGCCATCTATTTCACTGAAAAAAATAATAATACAAAAGAGGATTGTGCTACTTTTTAAATTTTGGCTTATATTGCTTCTTTAAAAATGACTCTGGAAACAACTTTTATCTTGGATTACTGTTTGCTTAATAGAGTCATTTTCCTTCCATGATTTGCTCCAATTTATAGCTATGAAAAGTTAAAAGGCAATGAACTCAGCTGTTATCATTATTCAACTGAATAGAGTTTTTAAAATACGATGTATCTTAGAGCAGGGGCAGGGGGTCCTGGGGTTATTTCATGCAACAGTTATTTGTGAGAGGAGGCTGCTGGGGACACCAATGCCTTCCCAAGGTCACTGGCCCCGTGCACCACAGAGTTGAGATTCTAACACAAGACCTCGAGCTCAATCCTACACCCAGTTCTGTGTGCAAAGGACGGTTTCCATTAAGTGTGAACTCCGTCCCAGGCACAAGGTCACACAGCCTGGCTAAGAGCTCCAGAATCTAACTCCCACTACCCGTCACTGGCCTCCGCTTCACTGGGCCTTCACGCTGCCTCAGGTATGATGCCATCTAGAATCACACACGTTCTGTGGGACTCCCAAGGACACGTGCAGCCTCCAGGACTGACCCCTGTGGCCACACCCTAGGAGGTCAAGGTTGCTGTGAGCTGTGATTGTGCCACCACCCTCCAGCCTGGGTGACAGAGTGAGACCCCAACTTAAATTGAAAAAGGAAATATGACAACTAAGTACGTGGTCTCCTGGATGGGCTTTTGAAACTGAAGAAGGATGCCAGGTAAAAACTAAGGAAATGTGAATGAAGTCTAGACTTCGCTAGGCAACAATGCAACCATGTTGGCTCATCAATTGTGGGAAATGCACTATCTCAATGTAAGATACTGAAAATAGGAAAAACTGGCCGTAGGGTGCTTAAGAACTCTTGGTATTATCATCTCAACTTTTTTGTAAATCTAAAACCGTTCCAAAATGGAAAGTTTATTTTAAAAAAATAAGCAAAAGATAGCATTATGCTAAGTGAAAGAAGCCAGTCACAAAAGACTGCATACTATTTGATTCCATTCCTATGAAATGCCTATAATAGGAAAATCTGGGAGACACAGAGCAGATTAGCAGTTCTTAAAACTGGCAGGTGTGGAGAGGACAGAGTGTGGATAGCTGACGGGCACAGGATTTCTTTTTTAGATGATAAAAATATTCGTGTTCCAAAAATCAACTGGTGATGGTTGCACGTAACTGCAAATATGCTAAAAACCATTAAACTGTACGCTTTCGTTGAGTGAATTGTATGGTATAGGAATTATTCGTCAATAAAGCTGCTAATAAAAATGCTATAAACCAGTAAGTCACAGGGGGTTGTTGAAATGTGCAGGGTCGGTAATGAGCCCTTTTCAGACGAGTGCTTTCACAGGCCAATAAAATAAACACTAAATATGTGTCTTCATTATATACCCATATTCAAATAAATAGAGTTTATTGAGAATATGGTCACTCAAATCTCCTTTCTTTGGAATTAAAATCTATGTGAATGTAGGGACCTGATGAAAAGTAAATCAATATAATAAAAAAACAAAAATTTGCATCACTTTTATTGTGAAGGTTTACAGAAAAATCCAGTGCTCATAAAAATATATATTACCAGGCAACCCCTTCAGATGCCCTCCTACTGTGGAAGCTTTTCTGTCTTCTCAATAAATCCTACTTTCTCACTTTAAAACAAGTGTACGTATATATAATATGATTTGTTTTATACATATATATTATATATATATCACCTATTAAAGAACAGACCTTCTGGCACTGTCAAAAAAAGTTATCGTTTCAGGTGGAGGGTCAAGTTATAATTTCATTCATGACTCACACAGATGGAAACATGAACGTGGTCAGTGTGTGAATGGTGGCCCGTGAGCAATGTCCACCGGTTCAAAAGGCAGAAGACAGAGCAGGGCCCCGGCCTCCAGGACAATTCCATGAACTGCCTCCAACCCTGTGTCTACTCCAGCCCCAGCAGTGTTCTGGGCTTGCCGCCTTCATTTTTCTTTCAGCGGGAATGCTTTTCTCACCACCCTCGTCTTCCTCTCTATTCACCCTCTCTCCACGCACCCTCGTCTTCCTCTCTATTCACTTCCTTTTTCTGGCCTCTTACTTTTCTGCTTCCCTTCCACTAGCCATTTCCCCCAACCTGGCAAGACTGTGGAACCACAGGGCGGTCTTTAGCACACCTGGTGTCTATTGGTTCAAATGGGTTCCCTAATCCTCAAGTTAAGAACGGCTGAGTTGGGAGTTCCCTATCTCTACAGGAGAGTGCTTTTCAGTGTGTGGCCCCAGGGCCAGTGTCCTCTGAGGACTCATGAGAACTCTAATGCTCTGGCCCCACCCAGGCTGACGTCATCGGAGGAAGGTCTGAGACAGGTCCAGCTGCTGGACTTGAACAAGCCCTCGGGAGGGTCTGGTATGCACTCATGTTTGAGCGCCTTGGGTCTATACGGGAAACCAGAATCCATGTTGGAGGAAGTTTGGTTTTATTGTTCTCTCTCTCATTCCCTACTCTCACTCCTCTGTTTTTTTGGATATTCAAAGAAAAAAGGTGCTGCAGTGTGAAATGCTCCCTAATGTGGTAGATGCAGGGAGGTTGGGCATTTCTGTTACTTTGAATAGAGCGTCCAAACTTATTGCTTGAGAACTTGTCGAACGACCCCAATTTGGAGGATCTTGGATGGGTCCAGGGTCTGCATTTCTAGCAAGATCAGGGGTGGAACAGGTGCAGCTCTTCCAAAAGTCACACTGGACTCACGGAGCACACTGGTTTGCTCTTTGGCTGATCCTGTTAATTGCTCTAAGAGGAAAGAGTCCCAAATCACACACATGGAGGTATCCAACATGACCACGAATATGGACTAATGCCCCTGCACGTCCACGCCAGAGATACATTCCTTCGTGTGTATCTCTAGTAACCAGAGGGGAGAGGATGTCACGCCTGAGAGATGCTTCTCCTTGAAGCGAGCTGTCCCCAGCTGTCATCCTCATGACCCAGATTTCATGAACACGCTGACAAGACCAACACTCAAGTCACCTGTGGTCAATTCCCTGCCTTCCCAGCCTGCAGCACTTCTAGAACTTTTCTGAAAGTCCCCGCTCAGTTACACAGAAAATTGGAGACATAAGCCAATCCCTTCACCCAGGAATATTGGTTGATCAAGAAGGTCTATTTTAAGTGCCATGATTTCGGTTAATGAAAATGTGAAAAGTCGATGTAATTCCCAATGGCACCCTGCCTGCACAATTTGTGTTTTCACAACTGAGTGAGAGAATCTGAGGAAAGATAGTAAATCACGCGCCATTTGCATCTTCAGGTGTGGTTCCAACAACTTGCTGGGTCTCCTTACCTGACAGCCTTTATTATCTTGTACTTGAGACGGATTCTCAGCAAGTTTCCTGGGACTGTGGTGATGTGGCACATTATTATATAGTGTCCTAATATCTGCAAAGTTCTGTTTGTTTCTGGGAAAAAAAATTTCAGAGAATGATTCGACAGTCATGCCCAACCTCTGGATGAAATTTATGATGTCAGATGAATTTCCTATAATCCAATCACAGCACAAAAATAATGATTCTTTATATAATAAAGTTTACAAACATGTGTGGTCTATATTGAAAATTTAAAAACGATTCACACCCATTATCTAATTTCATCTTCATGATACCTTGTGAGATGGGTATTTCCATCCCAACTGACCAACAGTGAATTATGGCCAAGGTAACATGAGATAACACACATATCTGATGCCAGAACTAGCTCTGAAGCCTGCCTTTCTGGCTCATGGTTCTTTATTCTTCAGCAAGATGGTCACAGTTTCTTTTTCCTATGGAAATCAGGGACCCACTCAGTGCTCTCATTTGGAACAACTTCCATGTTGTAAAATTAAGAACTTTAGTGGACTTGGTAAGTTCTAGTTTTGAAGATATTTAATTTGCCACTCAGAAGTGAAATAATAAATCTACTAATAGAATTAAACAAAAACTGTGTAACTTTTCCACAACTGATTTGAGTCAAGTATGCATCAAGAATCTGTTCCCCTATTCAGTAAATGGTGCTGGGAAAACTGGCTGATCACATGCAGAGGACTGAAACAAGACCCCTATCTGTCCCCATACACAAAAATTAACTCTAAATGGATCAGAGACCTAAATGCAAAACCTGACAACATAAGAACCTTAGAAAATGCAGGACATACCCTTATGGAAATCAGAACTGGCATCCAATTCCTGAACAAAACCCGAAACCCACAGGCCATAAGAGATAAGATAGACAAGTGGGACCTCATTAAACTGACAAGCTTCTGCAAAGCCAGAGAAACCATCAAGAGAGCAGGGAGACAGCCCACAGATTGGGAAAAAGTATTTGCTAACTCCAGGTCCAACAAAGGCTTAACATCTTGGATCTACAAAGAACTGAAACGTGCTGAGAGGAAAAAAACAAACAACTCCATTATAAAGTGGACAAAAGATATGAACAGACACTTCTCAAAGGAGGACATCCGAGTAGCCAACAGGCACATGAATAAATGTTCAACCTCACCAGTCTTCAAGGAGATGCAATTCAAAACCACACTGAGATACCACCTAACTCCAGTCAGAATGGCCATTATCAATAACTCAAAAAATAACAGCTGCTGGAGAGGGTGTGGGGAAAAGGGAACACTTCTACACTGTTGGTGGGAGTGCAAACTAGTGCAACTTCTGTGGAAAGCAGTGTGGCGATTCCTAAAAGCTCTAAATATCGACCTCCCATATGACCCTGCAATCCCCCTACTGGGAATATACCCTGAAGAACTCAAATCACTCTATCAAAAAGATACCTGCACACGAATGTTTATCGCAGCATTGTTCACAATAGCAAGAACTTGGAACCAGTCATGCTGTCCATCGAAAGAGGACAGGATTTAAAAAATGTGGCACATATACACGATGGAATACTATGCAGCCATAAAAAAGAACAAAATCATGAATTTTGCAGCAACCTGGATGGCACTAGAGCCTATAATACTGAGTGATCTCTCACAGAAACAAAGATCTGAGTATCACATGTTCTCCCTCATATAGTGGGCCTTGAACATCTACTATAATACTATAAAAAAAGGACTGTCAGTGGTGGGAAACTATGGGAGGTGGGTAGGGAGGGGAAGGGAGGTGGGACTAACGGTAGTCAATATCTGTCTGGGGATGGGGAGACACCCCTTATTCACAAGGATGCCTGAACAATGCACATTTGTATACCTAACCTTTAACTGTACCCCACAATTTTATAATAAAAAATATGTTTTAAAAAAAAAGAATCTGTTCCCTAATATGCTAGACACTGTTAGAACACAGATATGATTAAGGCCGGGTTTCCAGTTGGAGACACTTGAATCTGGGTGAACAGGATAGGACCAGGGAGGAAGGAACCTATCTCACCGCCAACTGGTGAATCGACACTCTTATTAATGAACATTCCTACAAACTGCAGTAGTCACTAAATTAAGTAAGAGCGGGTTTTATACTTTTCTCACAGGTTAGAAAATTCGAAGTTAAATAGCATTGCTGACATGCTACAGGGGCTCGGTCTATTGTTTTATTTCTCTACTCCGGGGTCCGTGATATCCTTGCAGGGTCCCCATGACTCCACTTCATAGTAATGGAAGTCACACTTGGGTACAGGGGAGAGAATTTTCCCCTCTAGAATTTGCAAAAGACAATCCTCGAGGGAGTGATATTTTTTACAGCCCAGTCATTGCCCTATCTGGACCCAACAAGTTACTCTGCACAGTAATTAAATAAGCACAACAGGCAAATTCAGATTTCGAGAGTCTGGGTTTTATGGTTACAGATGTTCTTCTCAACATAGTCTATTCAGCAGTTCCTTAGGTCATAAATGTTTAATTTTTAATCTATTTTTATCGGTTTTGTGTAATGCAGGCTGCTAGAATACCAAAAGAATTTTTGCTGGTGCATTTTACACGCAGGAAGTTTGCAATAACAAAAACTTTAGCAAAATTAAATCAGGTACGTTCCCTTAAGAAAATGAGCATCACCTTAGCTCAAAGCACAGGTCAATGTCCTTGCTGCAGGACGTGGACGACTGGGTCTCATTACCAATATTGTGTGCGGGTGGCATCTATCTGCAGACCTAATATCATCTCAGGGATCATACGACGAGACTTGCAGATGTATTATGGAAAGCACATAGAGTTGCATCATCTGTTTGAACCATAAGTGTCCTCTGAAATGATTCACAGACTTGAAACAATAGTCATTTCAGGATATATTTATCTTTTCTGACTCAGATAGCTGCCCCACTTTTCAGGGGCCCTTGTGATACGGACATTATGTACGGGAGAAAGGTAAGTTGTTAAACCACCACAGAAGGGAGCTGACGAAATCTCAGCTGACATCACATGGTTACATATTTGTCGGCAATGATCAGCCTGAATCTTGGTTGCCCTGAAAACGTACTCATGATTGCAATATTCTGTGAGGTGAAACTTTTAAGTGAATTCTCTATTTTCTTTAACATGCAACGTAGCACTGAGTCTGATGATTTAAAAATGATTCCTTTACCTTCCCTTGAACTTGGTGTTCTGTAGCCTGATCTCAGTCCCTCCCTCTGGTAGACCTGCCAGTGCACCCACAGGTGGGGTGAGCTAACCACACGATGTAGCAAATGAGACTTGCTGAACGCAAGAGGAGGCAGCAAGCTCTTCAGCCCAAAGTGACGTGGGACAGGAGTCCGTGGGTCTCCTCCCCCGAGACCAAGAAGAAAAGGTTGACCCCACCAGGAGGGGGACAAGAAACAGGCACAGTCGCGGGCACCTGCATCTGTCCTCTCCTCTTTGCACCTGACCGTGTCGCCCTTCCAGCTCAGAACCTCCTTGAACAGCAAAGACCCTGGCCCGGCTGCATTCTCTCTTGCTCTGGGTCCACCATCTATTCAAGTGCCCTAAGATTGGACGTCACGCCCTCTACTCCCCTGACAAATGGGGGTTTTCTACTGTACTTCACCGTCTCTAGCTGCCAGCTCGGTGCAGGCCTACCTCACTCTTCAGGGCCAATCTGTGTGTAAATGTGGGCTTGTTTTGCTGCTGGGACTCCTTCAGAGTCTCAGGTCCCTCCTGTGAATTAAAAATGTCACCTGTCGTCTGTGGTGTCCTTGTGGGTCCGCTGTTTTCCTTCTGCTCAGTGGGTGAGACATTGTTAAACTGACTCGCCAGGAGAGATTTGAAAGACACCATGCATAGCCATGCTTGCTGTTCACTATTCTCTTTAGCTTTTTTAACAGCACTTTGCTTACTTTACAGCTTGCGTTGCTTGATGGCACTTGACCAACTTGCAATTTACAGATCATCCTTTCAACTCTGGGAGGGAGGGAGGCTGAGGTTCAAAAACTCTCCACTTGGGTTAGGTGCGGTGGCTCAAGCCTGTCATCCCAGCATTTTGGGAGGATGAGGCGAGAGGATTGCCTAAGTCCAGGGGTTCGAGACCAGTCTGGGCAACTTGGTGAGACCTCGTCTCTACAATAAATCAAAAAATTAGCTAGACCTGGTGGCAAGTACCTGTGGTTCCAGATTCTTGGAAGGCTGAGGTGGAAGGATCGCCTGAGCCCAGCAGGCTGAGGCTGCAGTGGCCGTGATTGTGTCACTGCACTCTGGCCTGGGTGACAGAGTAAGACTCTGACTCAAAAAAAAAATCTCTCCACTTGAATTCCAGCCATCCGCTGGATGGGTCTGTGGAGTTTGCCGAGTCCCTGTTTCTTCTTGTTTCTCCCGCCATGACCCACGTGAAAAGTACGTGCAGTGGAGTGCTTGGGTGTGGCTCTACTGCCTCTCAGAAGGAAAGGGGATGATTCCATTGCTTGCTTAGATGGGTCTCCCAGCTGGTGAACGTGCCAGTGGGCTGCTAGGACGGGTCATGGAGGCTGCGGCCAGGTGGATGCCAGGCCAGGGCTTTTCTCATGGGTATTCTAGCAAATACTTGTTGGGGATGCCTGTCGAAACACTCTTCCACATGTAGCACCTGGCTGCTTGCTGGATTGTCCTGACACGGTTTTGTCTCTTCACTCTCGCTCGTGGTGGAGCATTCCAGAGGTGTGCGGTGTGTGCAGTCGTGGCATACTGAGTGCAGGAGCAGAGAGGAAGCCCTGGCTGTCTGGGACTAAGCCTGATGTTAAGGAGATTCATAAAAAATGTAGGAAACACCATCTTCTCTCTAATTTTGTTTAAAAGTATGATTATGTTTCATGAAAATATTTATTCACATTGACATGTAATGGGTCATCGTTATTATTATTTTATTTTATTCAATTTTATTTTTTTGAGTTGGAGTCTCACTCTGTTGCCCAGGTTGGCGTGCAGCGGCACGCTCACGGCCACCCAAGCGTCGACCTACTGAGCTCCAGCGAACCTTCTGCCTCAGGCTTCCAAGTAGCCAGAACTACAGGTGTGTGCTACCATACCCGGCTAATTTTGATTTAATGTAGAGATGAGGTCTCGCCAAGTTGCCCAAACTGGTCTCGAATCCGTGGGTTCAGGCAATCCACTCGCCTCGGCCTCCCAAAGTGCTGGGATGACAGGCTGAGCCACTGAGCCCAGCCTCGTAATTTCACTTTAAAGAGACAGGATCTTGTTCTGTCCCCAGGCTGGAGTGCAATTGTGCGATAACAGCTCACTGCAACTGGACCTGCGGGGCTCAGATAATCCTTTTGCCTCAGCCTCCAGAGAAGTTGGGACTACAGACACATGCCCCCATGCCTGACTAATTTTTTAAATTTTTTTGTAGCCACAGGGCCTCTCTAGGTTGTCCAGACTGCTCTTGAACTCCAGGCTCAAGCCATCCTCCCGCCTCAGCCTCCCAAAGTGCTGGGATGACAGGCGTGAGCCACTGCACCTGGCCTTATTGTTTTTATTTTTAAATAAAGCCATAAACAAATACCTCATCGTTCCCACCATTGAAACGTCTGGTTTGGTAAATATAGACACACATAGAATGCCTCACCAACAGCTCTCGGGGAGTCGTGTGCCGTCCACGAGTGTCAAGCAGCCCTCAGACCACACACACCGCTGGACCTGAGAGTGTTTCCCCAGCTCTGATGATGCAGGGCCTTGCAGAAAGGCAGATTTCGGGGCAGCAGGACCAGGTGGGCCTGAGAACCCTAATTTCCAGACTCTTGAGGCCCAAGAATCTGCGCCCCTCCAGGAAGAGCTATGGCTGCAGCTTTGGGGACCGCAGTTAGAGGAGCAGCAACTGGAACAGCCTTGTGCCGTCGGTGCAGCGGCTTCCTTGGAAGAGATGAGCAGAGAAGCTCCCTGACCGGCCTGCCCTCGGTACATGCGGGCTTTCCCTGGAGGCAGCCGTTGACTCGCCTGTGCCTGAAGCAGTGGGGTGACACTCAGGCCATGACCAACCAGTCTGTTCCGCGGCCTGGCTGGGAAGAAGGGGAAGCTTCTCTGCATCCCCCACACACTCCTCAGGGCTCAGGGTGGCCCTGTGCTTCCGGAAGACCGTACATCAAAGCCCTCGGGTGGTGGGAGGGGTGAAAACCTCTCAGCCAAGACTAGCTGGCTTCAGGGCTGGGCGCTCTGATGAGTCGATTATTCTGACAGTCTTTAGAGAAAGACTTTCAACATGGAATGCTGGGGCAATTTTTAGTTTGCAGATGGGCCCTTTTAATTCTCATTTGCTTTCTATTTTTCTGTTTATTGTTGTTCCTCATAAGATAGTGTTCTTCACAAAGCATTGAGATTTTTCTCCCTATTTTTCTCTTCCTCTACTAAAAATTATTAGCTGGCATCATTAATAAACGCAGACATATTGTCTCTTCAAGATTCATTACCATTTAACCAGCATGGTTTGAGGCAGGCCAGGGTTCTAGGGTCTTGCCGGCTGAGCAGATAAGTGCCACAGGCCACGTAAACCCAAACGGCACTGTGAAACCTCCCCGTGGCTCTGAGGAAGTGGAAAAAACAGAGGTTTGTCATCCCAAAGAAAGAAAGGTGTGAGCAATGGAAAATCGGGAAACACCAAACTCAAATCACTGCTCCTTTACCAGACGGGATGTAAACAACCAACACTCACAATTTCCCACATCTACTCTGAGTCCTGAGTCAGGAGTCACGGGGACAGAGGTGAGGGACAGATCTCAGGCCTACACCATCAGAGCGTATGTGGGGTCTCTGCTCCTGTGAGAACACCGGTCAGCCTCTCCAGGCAACATGATTAAAAAATCAAGAGGGGTCGCTGAGCATGGTGAATGCATTTGGTGGATGGAATACTCTGATCCCCATGGAATCAATCTCTATGCTGAGAGGTTTAGTGCACGACTCCTCGTTCCTACCGATGAGAGTTAAATGTCTATTTCCTACACTCTGAGTGTATGTCTTACGTGTGCTTCCAAAAGGGCTTGCTTTATATAAGGCCAGTATTCGGAAAGAGGGATGCCTTGGAGTTGGTTTGCTCTTTCACTGGCTTGAGCTGTGCCTCGCAATGGTGTGTCTGTCCACTGAAGTAAGACCCTCAACGATGGTGCGGGGGAGGCATATACACTCCCAACGCATCATGAATGTGTCAGAAACAGTGAGTAAACTCAGTGCTCACTATTTCTAAAATTTCTAGTAGCTTTTTAATGTGAAGCTATTGGAAAGTGTTTTGTAAGAGTAAAGGAAAGAAGCTACTTTAACAAGTCACCTCTGTCATCGTGTATATTCCTCCAACTACAAGTAGGAGACAGTCATGAGCTAGGGAGGAGTCACACGAAAAACCCCTCACCCCAAACCAGAATGGCCCCTGAGTTCAGAAAAGACGGTGCGTACGTTTTTCCCGCATGGCGCAATGGGCAAGAAGTAGAAATGCTAAAACCATGGAACCCAGACATGTCCATACAAGAGAGCAGTCAAGAAGATGGCCAAGATTGGAGTTCTTGCTCCATAATGGGGGGGACTATACAAACCCACCCCAAGCCCAAGGAAGCTGAAAGGCTGCAGAACAAGACTGACGTATCCATTTTCTCAGAAAGAAGCATTTGATAGGGCCTTACAAACAGAAGCCACGTCGGTGTCTCTGGTAGTGGCTAGAAAAGATGGCAGACCCTACACCAACACACCCCCAAGCCAGGGTTTATATACCATGGGTGAAGGGTATGTGTGCTTGTGTGCTTCGGAGAACAATCGAAGTATGAAAACATCAAGGTTGTTTGACACAGGGTAGGATTTGCAATAAGCAGCTCTTACACAAGGAATAATGGATACCCTGGGAACCTCAGAAGCCTTCCCACAATGGTTCTCCAGAAGCCAACACGGAGGATTAGCCAAGATGGGGCTGCCGTGGCTGCCACAGCTCTGGACCAGCTGGTTTGTAGTGGAAGACATGCCTTGTAGGGCTCTTCTCTGTGCGGAGGCGGCAAGGCCAAGACAAGGTGACTGGGACACGTCCTGGGGTCATCGCAGGCGAGGTAGGATTAGCACATCCAGGTGGGTGTGGAAGCATCGAGTTTACAGAGCCAGAAACGTGATCAGTACAACAGCATTGCCATCACAACCGAGAGGGAATTCAGGGAAGTAACAAGGACAGAGAGCAGCACGAGTAAAACTTCTCCAGTGTTCATAGATCTGGGCATTGGGTCACTACAAACACAGCAGAAAGCTGTCTACTTTTGAAACATGAAGTCAAGCCCTCCGCCCGTGTCCTGGCCTGTGCTAGCTCGCCGCAGAAAAGAGAAGCCAATTGACAAACAAGCCAGAGAATGCTAACAAGTGACCAGAATAGGCTTCGACTGTAAGTGAAATAAACTGTAACTACAACACGGAGCCCATAACCTTGGTAGTAAAATAAAATGAGGTGGAAGAAGCCACGCTGTAATAACGATTTAATATTCACCAGATTGTAAAGCGAGTCTGCGAGGAATCGTTGCACATGCACAAAGGAAATTACCCTCCAGCATCATCTGTGGTGAGACGTATTCATGGCCACCCAGAGAGCCCCCACATATGAATGGTGATTTTCTCTAAAACGATGGCTGGGCGCTGCTGGTGTTTCATTTATTTCTTCATTTCCTCTAGAGCAGAGCGAGCCGTACCTGCTCCCACGCGTATCAGGATGAGGACACAGGACGTGAGCTGCCCGGCTTGCAGGAGGAGACGGGGCTGGAGGGCCCCTGCCAGCGGCCCACCGATGGTTGCCTGTTGGAAAGACATCGGCCCCAAACCCAGAAGGCCTGAATTCTAACCAGAGCCCTGCTGGCTTCTAACCAGGCAGCGGCGGGGTCCTGAGTTAGTCCCTCAGCTCTCTTTCCAACTGTCAAAGTGTGGGAAGTTTTCCATGTCTCGTGGGGGTGGGTAGGATTCAAGGATTCTTAAGCTTTCTTTCAGATCCGCTCTCACACTGACCCACGGTCATGATGACCAGGACAGTGGTACGCTGACGTTGCTTAGACCGTCAACCTTCTCTTGGGCTCATTGGCCAGGAAGGCCCAGGTCATTACACCACACCCTAGAACTTATTTCGACACCCACCAGCGACGCTTCAGGGACACCCACACCATCCGAGAAGGGATGTAGGTGCAGGCTATTGCTAGGAAGAGAATCGCATTATTAGATCGCCATGAATACACGCCACATTGAAAACATGGAGAGAGTTGCCTTTTGTCTTTTCCCACTGAGCCGCCCGTTGATATGTTCAGAACTGACCTTGTGCGGACATCCAGGACTCCCTCTTCGCTCCCCTCATCATCACTTAAGTTTCTCTCTGATTCTCTGAACTTCCCCCCATCCTGGCTCCGTGTTGGCGAAGCAGCACTGAATATTGCACAACGGCAACCTTGTGCCTCTCTGAAGGATTTTGCTTCTTCGGGGTTCCGCCCCACTAAGGATCGCCACTCTGAGTGGGGCTGGAGGGAAGGGAGGAGAGAAGGAGAGAGGGAGAGAAGGAGAAAAGGAAGAAGGCGAGGACGGAAGGAAAGACGTGAGGGAAGACGGGCCCATCCTCAGGTTATTCAGTGAAGGCGTCATGTTATCCTCATTGCTGACATTCCCTTTTGCCTTTCCAGTGCTCGTGACAGCATTCTCCACCCCTTGGGTCCCGCAAGCGTCAGTGGAGAACTCCTGAACGCTAGTGTCCCACAGACAGACAGGGCCGCTTCTCTCACAGCACACGCGTTGTCCTGGTCTGTGCCCACACCTGGATGACTGCAAACGCCTCTCATGTGGCCTTCATGCCTCAAATCTCCCCCTGGATTCTCATCCTGGCCTGGCTGTCACCGATGAGCCTCGCCCTGCTGTCAAAAGTCAGCTGTGTGGAATAGTGTGTGGTCTCCTTCCCAGAACACCCTCGTGACCCACTGCCATAGGCACCTGGGCTCCCCCGCCTACTCCCCGACCCCGGGAGGGCAGTTCTCCCCCCGTCCACGTGCCCAGGCACTTGCAAATGTGTCTTTGGTTTGATTTCTCACTCTGAGAGCACCTAGAAGATTGGTTCTACATCTAATTCATATCAATATACGCCAGCATGTCCGATCATTAGGTATCTCCAGGTAAACATTTCTCTGACCCGTAAACCTTGTTTCTGAGAGTGGCGGCATTCCCAGCAGCATGAGACTTGGTGTTAATGCAGTCCACCTCCTGTCCATCTGACTCTCATCTGATTCCATCACTTCAGGCAGGGAGAAGGCTGGCTTGGAAGGAAAGTCACAGACCTGAGTTTTGGTCCTTGTTCCATCACTAACAAGCTGTGTTAACTTAGACAGGTGTTACACCCACCTGCCAAAATCAGGTGAGGACCCGCCCTGTGGTTTCCAGCAGGATTCCCTGAAGGAAACACGGAGCCCACCTTGGGGCAAAGAGAGCCGGCAGGCGGGTGCAGCCAGCCTCTCCTGCTCCAAACACAGCAGCACCGAGGTCCCAGCCACCGTGCCATGTTCCAGACGAGGAGCCACGTGCAGCCTGGTTTAAAAACAGACTTCGACAGAAAACTCGGGAGTCTGACAACTCCCTGGTGTGGATGTCGCCACGACCACAGCACTTCCTGGGGCCGCCAGAGCGCCCAGTGCTAGGAGGACACAGAGTTCGAGCCCTCTGACGCATGGAACGATGCTCAGCCTCAGGAGTCCCCCGGGAAACGCAAATCGAGACCACAGGGAGAGGCCACTGCCCACCCCTTCGGTGGCCGCTAAAGAAGCAAAGAGCAGAAAATAAGGGGGTTGTGGGAGGCAAAGCAACAGGCACCCTTTCGCCCTGCTGGGGGGAATGTGGAAGGGGACAGTCACCGCGGGAAAGTGGGGCATCTCCCCAAGAAATTAGTGTGGCGAGACCAGGGGACCCAGCAAACCCACTCCTGGTCACGCACCCCGAGGATCACAAGACAGGAGCGCAAATGTGTGCACCTCCATGCTGACAGCAACCCTGTTCATAGTCGTCAAAAGGTAGAAACGCCTCAAGGGTCCATCAACAGATGAATAAATATCATAGATCCACACAATGTCATATTAGCTTAAAAGCAAGGAAGGGCCAGGCTTGGTGGCTCAGCCTGTCATCCCAGCACTTTGGGAGGCCGAGGCGAGAGGATTGCCTGAGCCCAGGGACTCGAGACTAGCCCAGGCAACTTGGTGAGACCTCATCTCTACAACAAATCAAAAATCAGTCGGGCACGGTAGCTCGTGCCTGTGGTTCCAGCTACTTGGAAGGCTGAGGTGGAAGGATTGCCAGAGCCCAGCCGGTCGAGGCTGGGGTGACCGTGAGCATGTCACAGCACTCCAGCCTGGGTGACGGAGTCAGACTCCGACGCAAAAAAATAAAAATAAAATAAGATAAAATAAAAGCAAGAAAGTTCTGACATATGCTCCGATGCAGATGGACCTTGAAGACAGCAGGAAGCTGAAAGAAGTAAGCCAGGTGCAAAAGGAGAAATTCCGTGTCATTCCGCTTACACGAGGTTCGTGGATCTGTACACTTCTCTCTTTCTTTCTTTCTTTCTTTTTTGAGTCGGAGTCTCA
>NW_007247807.1:109480-172318 GCF_000164805.1 Carlito syrichta | reverse complement strand
ATTCCCAGACTGGAGTGCAGTGGCCGCTCCCGGCCACCTCAGCCTCGACCTGCTGGGCTCCGGCGATCCTTCCGCCTCGGCCTTCCGAGTAGCCGGAATTACAGGCATGCGCTACCACGCCCGGCTAAGTTTTGATGGATTGTAGAGATGAGGTCTCGCCAAGTTGCCCAGGCGGGTCTCGAACCCGCGGGCTCAAGCCATCCACTCACCTCGGCCTCCCAAAGCGCGGGATGACAGGCTGAGTCACCGAGCCCGGCTGAGCTGGACATTTCATAAAGACGGAAGGGAGGATGCTGGTTGCCAGGGGCTGGAGAGGGGCGTGGGGTGTGCGTGTTTAATGGGGACAGAGTTTCAAAGGGGGGAGAGGAAAAGTTCTGCGAGGGGATGGCTGTGATGGCTGCACAGCACGACAACCTTAAGGCCGTGCCACCTTGCACCTGCGAAGGCGGTTCGCGCTGTGTCTGCGTGAGCGTGGTGAGCAGCCCGGCATTTTTCCCGGGTAGGACAACACCCTGACAGACAGCAAGGAGGAAGCCTCTCCCGGAGTGGCAGCTGGGACCTTCTGGCTGGTGGCATTTACTGACCAGCCGTGCACGGCAACTCCCTGGCAGCTGAGCCGCCGCCGCGGTGGCCAGGCTGCGGAGGACCGAAATAGGACATCCGTTTTTAGCAGCGTCTTTCATCCGTTGGAAGCTCTGACACTTCCACGCAAACAGCAACATTTTCTTCTCGTGCCCCCCGAGGCAGTGTCGCTCCAGATGGGCTAGCTCCGGACTCGTTGGCAGCTTGGTGCTCTCGGCACCTGCCCCTTCTCCGAGCCTCGGAACGCTTGTTTCCAGACACTCCTTAGCCAAAACCTGCCCAAGGTGCAGACGCCATACACCTGGCACCCCCTGTGCGCCTTCCTGCATACCCGGCTTCAGCGAGTCTGCCCACGATGGGGGACTCCGCCCTCCCGACAGCGCTGAGGGTTCAGCAGGGCTTCCTGGGTCGGCCTGCTTGGGCTTTCTGGGTGCAAACGCATGCGGCTCTTGGACGTTCTAGAGCTGTGCCCTGTTCACTAGACACCGTGCCTGAATGCAATGCCTGGCGGAGCTACGTTTCCACCCGGTCCGTTGCACGGCAGGACTCCCCACGTTCAGACGTGAGACGGCAGGTCCTCCGGGGCTCTGAGTCGCCAGCACCTGGTTCACAAGAGGAGCACAAGACACCAGGGCAGCATTGGGACTGCTCTTGCCCCAGGCTCTTTTTCGGAGGCGGGCGGGGGAATGACTTCCTCCATTTAAGTCTGCACATGTCTATTTTATGACTAAGTTGATATAAAGATGAATACAGTCCAAGCCGAAGCCGTCATGACTACATTCATTTTTTTCGCTTATGATTTTAAAATAAATCAAACTATTTTCTTTCTTTCTTTCTTTCTTTTTTTTTTTGTGAGTTGGAGTCTCACTCGGTCGCCCAGACTGGAGCGCAGCGGCCGCTCCCGGCCACCGCAGCCTCGACCTGCTGGGCTCCGGCGATCCTTCCGCCTCAGCCTTCCGAGTAGCCGGAATTACAGGCATGCGCTACCACGCCCGGCTGATTTTTTGATTTATTGTAGAGATGAGGTCTCGCTGCCCAGGCGGGTCTCGAACCTGTGGGCTCAGGCAATCCACTCACCTCAACCTCCCAAAGGCACGGGATTACAGGCTGAGCCACCAAGCCTGGCTCAAACTATTTTCTTAGGCTCCTTACAGTCTCTCGGCGCTGGACCCTGGGCTCCCTGTGTCCGTGGGGGCAGTCAGTCCTGAGTACTTGCTAGATGACAGTGATGCAGCTGCCCCTTCCTCCTCTGACCTCCTCAGGGGCCTTGAATTACGAGGAGACAGCGGGCAGGGGTAGCCAGCTGAATCCCCTGGGCGCAAGGCAGTCCATCCGTCACCTCCCTATATTTTTCACAGAGACCTGCCTGAGCAACTTGGCGAGACCTCATCTCTACAATAAATCAAAAAATCAGCCGGGCGTGGTAGCGTGCGCCTGTCATTCCGGCTACTCAGAAGGCTGAGGCAGAAGGATAGCTGGAGCCCGGCAGGTCGAGCCTACGGGGGCCGGGAGCGGCCACTGCACTCCAGTCTGGGCGACAGAGTGAGACTCCAACTCAAAAGAAAAAAAAGAAACTCTAAGGTGAAGGTGTGGGACATCTCCAAGGTCACAACGCCAGAGGGCAGAAGAGCAGGGCTGAGCAAGTCAGCCCTCCCCACCCCCACGCCGACCTTGAATACCCGAGATGAGCATCAAGGGCTTGTGCATTCAGCCTGACTGAATGATTGATTGATTCTTACTTCATTTTATTATAAAGATGTGGGATACCAGTCAGGATTAGGGAGATTCGTAACGCATGTGCAGGTCAGTCTGGGCCTCGAACTGGCCCTCGCTTCCCCTGGCTTAGGACCAGGTATCCTTTGGGGGCTTCCACGCCTCCCTCTCTCCTTCTCCCGTGGGTGCACTCCCTCCCTTGTGCTATTGTGACAATGTTCGGGACCTACTTAGGAGTGCGAACACGTGGCATTCGACTCTTTGTTTCTGTGCTAGGTCGCTAAGGACGGTTGTCTCCAATTCCATTCAATTTGCTGGGAAGTCCATGATCTTGTCCTTCCTTACAGCTGTGTAATATTCCATCACGTTTCTGTGCCACGTTTCTTTATCCAGTCTGCTTTTGAAGGGCAGTGAGGTTGGTTCCATGTTTCTGCTATTGTGAATGGTATGGCAGTAAACTTGCAGGTGCCTTTTTTCCTCTGGGTAAATTCCCAGAGGGGGATTGCTGGATCGTGTGGAATTTCAATTTCTAGTTCCTTTAGATATTGTCACACTGTTTTCCATAGAGATTGGGTTAGTTTTCACCCCCAACAGTGTAGATGCGTCCCTTTTTCTCTGCACCCATTCCAGCACCTATTTTTTTTTTTTATTGGTGATGGCCATCCTTACTGGGCTTAGGTGGTATCTTAGTATGGTTTTGATTTGCCTTTTTCTGATGATTAGTGAGGCTGAGCATTTTCTCACGTATCTGTTGGCTGCTCGTGTGTCTTCCTTCATGTCCTCTACCCATTTTTAAATAGGGCTGTTTGGGTCCTTTCAGCTTTTTTGAGTTCCCTGCCGATCCTGGATATTAGGCCTCTGTTGGATAGGTAGTTAGTAAACATTTTTCCCCATTCTGTGGGTAGTCTTCCTGCTTCTTTGATGGCCTCTTTGATTCTTGAAACTAGTTTTCAACTCTCCCAAATTCTCTAAGCCAGGCATGTCCCTCCTGCTCATGAGCTGCCTGTGGCCCAGGGAAGTAAGTCATGCGGCCCCATCAAAGCCTTTAACACCGTGTGTTTTTTAGCGTTCATTTTCTTCGTGACCCCACACGGGGTTCTATTTCTGAAGTTCACAGCCACGCCTTATTCATGACATCTCTTTTTGGCAGCGCATACATCTATGAGCATCCGTTTTCAGTTAGGAGAAGCACATGACTCCAACAAACATTTCTGACGAGCACCTCGAAAACTCACTAAGAATTGCAACCACTGCCATCGGACCAGACACTGACAGACTCGTTTTGCAAAAACTGGGTCAAGTTCCCCACTCGTTTTAAATTGTTCTCATTTTTCTAAACTTTATAATATAGAAAATTATTCTAAAGTCTTAGCGTGCATATATACTAACCATATTATAGGATATATGTGTGGCCCAAGACAATTCCTCTTTACTCGACTAAATCCAGGGAAGCCAAATGGTTGGCCATCCCTGCTCTGAGCCAAATTTCCCACCTTTTGAAAATGTACCCAGATACTCCTGCAGCAACCACTGCAGCCAGGCATCGGGGTGAGCATGGGAGGCTAAAAGAAGGAAGACATGGACCCTGGCTTTCAGGGACCCACTGCCCTCCATGTCTTTGCATTTGTAGCCTCTTGGACGTTTCTGGAATTTTCCTCAAGACCGTCTCTACCTTGTAAGATCTTTCCAAATGGACTCGAATCATGCCTCCCACATGGAACCTTTCTTGGGGCAGGCATTCGCAGCCTCTCTTCTGTCAGCTCCCAGCTTATGGGATGGTGGCCCTTCTGTTGCATTTTGAAGAGAATTGCAAAGAGTTTGTTTTCCCTTTCATGTTGCAGATTCCTCGAGGCAAGGGTTGAGTTTCATTAATTAATCAGAGCACCTAGGCAGAGGCCTTGCATTCATTCATTCATTTATTCATTTGTTCTTTTTTCCTAATAAAATATGTTCTAATAAAAGGTTCTGTAATGTTTTATGTGGGCGAGGCACAAGAAAAAATATAATTCTCCAGCGTCCACATCGGACTGTTTGCCGTTCACAGAGCGATAGCTGCGATTAGTTGAGGGAAGGGGCTGGTCTCATACTTTTGCTTGGAGTCACGGATCACCCCCATGTGTCCCGTGTGTGGTGCTAAGCTGCACACCCCATAAATCCACACTGCACATGAGAGATAAGAGGGAGCATTTAGGCTGAAGTCGTTTCAGATGTCAAGAAGGCCCAGTGATTTGCCCAGACGATGGACAGAAAGAGGCACAGGACTGAGAAGGTTATTCGGGGAGTGGGGACAGCTGATCAGACGCACCAGGTGTGCCCAGGAGTGGAAGAGGTGCCCCCGGAGACAGGCAGCTCTACATGAAGGTAGCACAGGACCAGATTTAGGACTTTGAGGGAGAGGCAGACACATGACATGTGAACAGGATAAAACCCCAGGCTGAAGCATTGCATCTGTAAAAGCGGATACTCAGGTAAGAACCCTGTTGACTTGACTTCGGGGCTCTGGAAGAATCAGTGGCCCCAAGTTGATTCTTTTAGGTCTAAGCCCCCTCCCAGAGGCTGCCGTGAGCGGGCCAGCAGAGCCTGGACTCCACCCCAGGATGGAAGCGTCCCGCATCGTAGGGGACACCTCCACCCACCCCTCGTGCCTGCAGCACAGCCTGAGCTCAGCACTTGGGCTCAGTGTAGGGATGGGTTTGCAGGGTCCGCAGGGCGAGGAGAAGGATCTTCCAGTGCTCTTGCGGCTTCACCTTCCCCTCTCCCTTTCCGGCCAACACAACCCTAATAGGCGCTTTCTCACCTGATCCCTCGGCTCCTGGGAGACCAGCATGGCCACCAGGGGAGCCCGTCCCACCTGGCGTCCCTGTGAGCAGAGGTGCCATCCAATCCGCTGCCAGGTAGGCAGCAGGAGGCCGCCCCCTGCCCCAGCGTCCCTGGCCTCCTGTCCCGCCCCGTTGCCCCTCCTTGGCCGTCCCGCAGTTCTTTGGCTTTGACGCCCCGGTTTCTTCCAGGGCGCCTTGGAGATCTGGGAAGAGATCACCACAGTCCCCATCAGCACTTCGCCCATCTTTCTCTCTTCCTCTTCTTTGTCATTCCAAAAACGCCAGCATGGCAGGTGAGGGGAGGGAACCAGAGCGAGGATTTGGAGCAAAAAAAAAGGTTGTGGTCAATGAAGGTCAGGAGAAAGGAAGATTTGGTTGTTTTCTCTAATTTTTGGAGGTAACCAAAGATTGTAAGAGCCACAGAATTCAAGGAGCAATCTTCCTTCTTTCATTTTTCTTTTTTCTTTTTTTTTTTTTTGGCAGAGGTGAGGTCTCTCTATATTGCCCAGGCTGGTCTCGAACTCCTGGCCTCAAGCAAT
Source organism: Carlito syrichta (assembly GCF_000164805.1). Classification (NCBI taxonomy): domain Eukaryota; kingdom Metazoa; phylum Chordata; class Mammalia; order Primates; family Tarsiidae; genus Carlito; species Carlito syrichta. Next base: position 166,665 of record NW_007247807.1, on the reverse strand, counting down.
CCTCCCACCTTGGCCTCCCAAAGTGTTGGGATGACAGGTGTGAACCATCATAGCTGATCTCTTTCCTCTGTTTAAAAGAAAAGTCTCACCCTGTCACCCAGGCTGGAATGAAGTGGCATGATCCTAGCTCACTGTAACCTCTAACTCCTGATCTCCCACCTCAACTTCCCAAGTAGCCGTGACTACAGGCCCACACCACCATACCTGACTTTTTAAATTTTTGTGGAGATGAGGTCTCACTGTGTCCTCTAGGCTGGACTCAAACTCCTGACCGAAAGTGATTCTCCCACCATGGCTTCCCAAAGTGCTGGGATTACAGGTGTGAACCACCACACCAGACTGCCTTCTTTTTATTTTTTCTTCCAAACGATTAACTTAGGATGAAAATTCTGAGACTCAGCCCTAAAGAGAAGTGAAGTTACAAGACATAAGGTTTAAAATGTCTGAGCTTTTACGATATAATGTAGGTATTTTTAAATGATCATAACATTTTCTTTCTGATTAAAAAATGTTAATTTATTCTAGTAATACAGAATCCTTGTAGGTGACGATATGAAATTCTATTATTGTTCAGTTAATGTACTATGGTTGTGTTCATAATATTAATATTAAATTTCTATACAACTTGTTCTAAAGAATTTTCGCAAAGTAACAGTGTGACTATTTTGCCATATCTATGAAGAATATATTTATATATTTTTTCATTTAGATTAACTTTTAGGTTTTACTGTGACAATTTCCTTTCCTGGCACAATCTTGAGAAAGTAATCTTCTTCTATTGCTTAAGAAAAAACTATTACAAGCAGTGCATAATTACATTATTTCGATTCTTTACCTCAATACTATTTTAAAATGTGTTTTTCTAAAGCAGAACCTACCGCCAAAATGGAAAGAAAAGAGTACAATACTACGTTTGTAGAATAGATTTCTAATTTAAGAAGCATTTTCCGCATTCTGATTTTTTGATGTGGGTTATTTTATAATTCGTTGGATTCAACTATTAAGAGTAGACATTCAGTACCATAGAAAGCTGGATTCCCCAATGCCATTTGTTTATTTATTTGTTTTCTCTTTTTAATTTTTAATTTTAAAGATGCGGGGTACAATCCAGGGTTAGGTATACAAACGTTCATTAAGCAGGCACCCTTGTTGATGCGGTGGACTCCCCTCCCCCTGGCAGTTTCCCACCACTGCCAATCCTGCCACCCTCCCTCCCCTGTATCTACAAGGAACTCGAACGGGCCCAAAAGAAAAAAACCAAACAGCCCCACTACAAAGTGGGCAAAAGATATAAATAGACACTTCTCAGAAGCAGACATACGAGCAGCCAACAGATTCATGAAAAAATGCTCAGCCTCACCAGTCATCAAAGAAATGCAAATTAAAACCACACTGAGAAACCACCTCATTCCAGTCAGGATGGCCATCTTCAATAACCCCAGAAACAACAGACGCTGGAGAGGACCGGTGGGAGGGGGGGAGACACTCTTCTATACTATTGATGTGAGTGTAAAGTAGTACAACTTCTGTGGAAAACAGTGTGGCGATTCCTAAAACATCTAAATATCAACCTTCCGTATACCCCTACAGTCCGCCTTCTGGGAATACACCGGAGGAACTCAAATCACTCTATGAAAAAGACACCTGCACACGCATATTTATTGCACCATTGTTCACAATAGCAAAACCATGGAACCCACCATCCTGCCGGTCGAAAGAGGACTGGATTTTTTTAAATGTGGTACATATACACGATGGAATATTATTTGTTTTCGAGAAATCTCGCTTCGTCGCCCAGGCTGGAGTGCAGTGGTGCAATCATAGTTCACTACAGCCTCCAACTCCTGGGCTCAATGGATATTCCCACTTCAGCCTTCTGAGCAGAGCGGCTAGAACCACAGGCACACAACCCCACGTCTGGCTAACTTTTTAAAAAATTGATGAGATGCATTTTCACTATGTTGCGCAGGCTGGTCTTGAACTCCTGGTCTCCATCAATCCTCCCCCTCGGCCTCCCAGAGTGCTGGGATTACTGCTGTGAGCCACTGAGCCAAGCACCCAACTTTAAATATCAGGTCATCTCCATGGAATAGACATCAGTTGGGAGGCCATCCAACAGTGGTGCTCCAGAAGGAAGGCGTGACTGCAGCTTCGAGGCATGAGAAGGCAAACCCAGATATGCAAGTGAAGTGAGGAAACTGAGTCACGGGTGAAGAAACCACGGCACCTTTGCTTCCAATGTCTTGCTTTCACAGCCGCATGTGTCTGATGGTGCCACGATTCCCTGGTGACTGAGGGTGCCACGTGGTGAGGCTGAACGCACTCCTGTCTCTCCAGGAATGGGTGTTCCTAAGATACACATCCAGCTCTGTTCAAACGGATCACGTGTCTCAGCTCGTGTGGATTCGAAGGAGCAGAAATACATTCTTGACATCGAAAGGGGACGCCTTCCTTTGCCATTGGCTAGATTCATGCTTGAACCTCCCAACGGAAAGCTCTGGAGACAGGTAAACTTGGCAGCCCCTGGTATCCGTGCCATTCTGGGAAGTAGCAAGAGTCCAAGCCATCCGGGAGAAGGGGGGTGTGGACACTGGGGTGATAAACGCACCGGGCGTTGCAGCTTCAGGGAATTCCTAAAATGGTTTAATCTGCCAACATCAGGGACAAGGTTGGCCCCAGATCTAATAGACTTTGCGTAGGTCGAATATGCCCAAATCCATGGGATTAGCCAAATCCCTGCTAGTTTGAAGCACCTGGGATCTCCCCTGCTCATATGTTTTCATTTAAGGGCCAATTTACTCCAGACGAGCTCAAGCAAAAGCTTTCAAGACGTATTGAGGTGGCTTTGCATGTGACCAGGCAGCATGCACTTGGCACGGCATCAGATGTTGACATATTGAGTACAGTCCTGGCATGGCAGGAAACGCGAAGCCCACATCCTTGTTCATGGGGAAAGAGACCGTGCAGTGTTCAGGGGCTGGAATCGGTAAGAGCTGCATGAAAGGGCCTCATTTAAATGACAATGAACATCTATCCAGCACCGCCACTGCCCAGACTTGATGTCTAATTTGCAAGGAAATCGCCCTTCTGGGTTGAGGGTGGCTCCTGGGCGCCTGTCGTTCTCAGCTTCCGTGTCTATCGGGATCCCATGGGAGGAGGTATTTGCAGAGCTGGGCTTGGCATGGAACCAGCGGCCCCCGGCCCTGCTCGGTCCAAAGAGCCGGGCAACAAAAGGTCCATTCTGGGGACTGTGCGCTTACCGAGGGGCGGCTTCACACTCCGCGCACGAGATCAGAGCGGGCAGAACGAATGCAGCCCTCCGAGACATTGGTTTAAAGTCCCGATTTGAAAACACCAGCAGGCTGCACATTCCTCCCAGGGCTTTTCCCAGGGGAAAATAGGCCAGGAGAGGCAGATGGGACACAGCCAAGAGGGCCCCAGCTCACTCTGTGCCAGGGTGCCCTCTGCGAACTCGCCAGGCTATCCTGGGAGTCGGAGTGGGGGGTGGCCCCACAGGAGACAGCCAAGGCTGTGGTGTGACCGGGTTTCTCACACATCTTGGAGAGCACTGTGTCGGGAGCACCTTGGGCATTGTGTCCCGCGAGAGCCCGAGGGGCGATGCATCCCCACGGTGCCAGGCCGCTGGGCGCAGCGGAAGAACGTGGTCAGGATGAAAAGAAGCTCGCATTCAGATGAGGATCTGGCCAGCAGTGCGGTCTCAGGGCCAGTTTCCCACCCGGGCCACTGTGCCACATCGGCGCTGAAGAAAGGAGGGTAACCATGGCATTTGCAGGAATGTCAAAAATCTGGGCCGAGAAAACCAGGTCTGGAAAGGGTCTTGGAAGCACGGAGGCGCATTGACCCCGGGGGCTGGCAGACTCCCTTGTGAGTCTGGGCCAAGACACGGACGTTCAAATTCAGTTTCAACAGCAACTGACCCCGGCAGAACGGATCAAGAGAAATCAGTCACTTATAGACAAATTGAAAGGACACTAGAAGACATGATGATTTTATGACACTTTTGCAACTTAGGAAAATGAACGGCGGGTTTTGACAAGAGATCGGATCGTTGGCAAATGGTGCTTGCTGGACAACCAACCTCCTCCAGTGAATTGGGCTAGAAGGACTTAGCAGAGGTTTCTGCAGAGGCTGCCGGTCATGGGTGCTGTGTGTTTCGCCAGAAGGCAGTTCCAGATGGCACCGCCCTGCTGAGGTGCTTACGCACAAGTTCCCCTGCATCGTGTGGGCATTTTTAAGACGCAGAGGGGGGAGAGTTGGTGTTGACGTCGCCTCCTCCGGGCTTTTCTCATCCTTCTTCCACTTTCTTTGCCACCCTCTAAGTGGTTGGGGGCAAGGGGGTGCTCCCAGGATTCTCCCTCCTTCATCCTGAGAGAGAAACGTCACCCTGACCATCGGGTCCAAGGCTGGTACCATCGGCAGAGACTTGACGTTGTCTCCATGGATATAAACAGTCTCGCATGCTGTCAGCATCGACGAGGCCACTCTGAGACCTGGAGGGATCGAGACAAAAACAAGGCCTCCATGTAAGGATTTCTGAACACAGAAAAAAAATGAACATTGTACAACCCACGAAAACAGCGAAGCATCCCATTATGCTGGCTGATAAGAGTGACGGCTGCTTCTTCATGAAGGATGGCTTTGGTCTCGCTACAACCTGCCCTGCTTCTAAGAAAGGTGAAGATGAGCTTCCTGACAGCACCTGGGCTTCCTTCAACAGTCCACCAAGCCACCCAGCACCAGCCCTATGCCTGCAAGCCCTGGTAGCACCCTCTTTCCAGCACCCACCAGCCCAACGCCTAAAGTCCTTTCTAGCACCCTCTGGTCCCCGGGGTGTGCGGGCTCCCTCACGGTGACTCTTCAACCCCGGGGGCGTCCTGGTGGTCTTTGACCGGAGGACACTGACCCCCATTCACCCAGTGGGTGTGCTGGACCATAGTGTGGGTGACCTGCCTCCAGGTAGATAGCTTGCAACCCCCACCTCCAGGGCTAACCGCTCATTTAGGATAGACTCAAGTTTCCTGCCATCTGCTAAATACTCTCAGGTGCCATGTTGCTGGAAATGCAAATTCAACTTGCCCCAAACCAAATTCATCCTCTTTCCCCCATGAAACCCTCTCCCTCCAGCCCCATCCCACGTAAGGGCGCTGACGGCACTGCAGTCTCTCAGGCTCGAAACAGGAAAGGGAAGCCAGAGAAAGTTCACAACGGTGAGATCGTATATCAGGAACATATCGACTCTCAGCCAAGTGTGAAGGTGTACTTGAGTAATGTCAAAGAAAAAATTACTCTGACACTTGCTAAAGAGAGGAAGGAAGACGGTTCCAGAAGGGATGGCGGCAGGAGGGGAGAGAGATTGGGACCAACTCCAAACAAAACAAGGCCACGTGGGGATTTGCGGCCAAGGAGCAGAGTGACGTCAGCAGATGGACAGTTACCAAGAGGAAACCTCAGGGCTGGGGATACGTACTAGACCTACTCAACAGGGCTCTGGCTGGCAGCAGGCCAGGGCGGTGAGTTATCCAGGGTGGAAGATGGGGAATTTGATCAGATATCGAGTTGGGGGGGGTTGCTAAACAGACCCCAGCAGGACTCCTGCCAAAACTGGATCAAGTCAGCCAAGGACAGACCCCCAGACTGGGATCTCATCCAGAAGGGGGCTGGAGATTGCCTGAGGTTTGGTCCAGGAGAGCGTCTTTGCCAGTGTCAGTGGTTTTATTTATTCTTAGTTGTGTTTTCTTAAGACTTCCAACAAAAATGACAGACCAGCCAATGTTAAAAGTCCAAGAATATAGGCTGGGCATGGTGGTGGCACCTGTAGACGCAGCTGCTCAGGCGGCTGAGGCAGGAGGTTCCCTGGAGGACGGGAGGTTGAGGCTGCAGTGAACTATGGCGGTGCCACTGCACTCCAGACTAGGAGATGGAGCGAGACTCATTTCTAAGATGAAGAAGGAATATGGCAAGGAGAGGTGGCAATGTTCTTTACATATGAAGATTTAACGGGGGGCGGGAAATTGCCCAAAGTAGCTGTTTTCTCTCAAGATGACATTTAGGAAATCCTGAGAAATCCCAGCTTTGGTTCATCTCTCCTGGTCTCTCCTCCCCACTTGCGTCACCCTTACACAAGCATCAGCAGGATGGGGTCCCCATTCACAAAAATGCCGGCCCCCCTGCCGGCGTGCCGGCCCCCTCCCTCTCAGGCTTGGCTCCTAGCCCGGGCAGCTGGCCTGGTCCACTCAGTCCGCACGTGCACCCCTGAGAGGGCGTGTCTCCCCGGTAAAACCCGCTGCAGGACGCAGCCCGCAGCGATGTGAGGGTCACAGTCTTGTGATCCAGCCTGATGGATTCTGAAACGGGATTTCAGCAGACTCGCTCGAGGAGTTCCTTTTCTTTCGCTCTGTTTCTTCCTCTTCAGACATATATTTCCCAGGCTCCCATCACTACTGTGTGCCCTCCCCCAAGATTCCAGTTCCAAGGATTTGGGGCCTGAGAAGCCAGGCCCGTAGGTGAAAAACACACGATGAAACAGAAAGCTCTTTCATGTGGCCCTGGGGGTCCACAGGACCCAGAAATCACTCATGAAACAGAGCAATGATCTGCCTGGATATCCCTGTGTCTTTACAATGCATCCTGCCTCATTATCCTCTAAAATATGAAAATAAAACATTTCTTTTTATTACAAAATTAAAGACTAAACAAAGTATTTAGAATGCTCTCTACAAGTGTTATAAAGTAAAGCTCACAGTTTCACACATAATATCTTTTCAATGTAATTTTTCCTTAATGAATCCCTGAAAATCCCTTTCTGAATCCTGTTTCTGTCCCTCAGTGCCAAGGAAGCCCTTAGGAGTAGTTTTTTGGGTTTGGTTTTGTTTTGTTGACATAAATGGATTCGCTCTCTGTGGACACATCTGGTGTATTTTTCCTGATGGCAGCTGGTTTGCCTTCTCTTCCAGTTTCTGTGTTCAAGTAGCCAATTAGAAAGGTAAGATTCAGACAAGGTGAGAGGATTGCCTGAGCCCACGGGTTCAAGAACAGCCTGGGCAACTTGGCAAGACCTCATCTCTACAATAAATCCAAAATTATTCGGCCGTGGTAGCACGCCTGTCGTTCCGGCTACTGGGAAGGTCGAGGCGGAAGGATCGCCTCAGCCCAGTAGGTCAAGGCTGCGGTGACCCTGAGCGTGCCACTACACTTCAACCTGCGGTGCGGACTCTTCGTTATACGTATGCTTAAGAACGATTGCGCCCGATTACATTCTGGTAAGTACATCTGATCTTCATGTACTGAGCCATCTCGGCCTGTCATTTTAACCGAAATGAAGTCATCTGCCCTTTCGGAAGAAAATTTGCCTAACCCCCTTATCAAAAGGGGAATCAATAACAAGCTACAATTTGAAAAGCTGATGGGTGGTGCTGTCTCTCTCTCTCTCTCTCTCTCTCTCTCTCTCTCTCTCTCTCTCTCTCTCTCTCTCACTCTTATTCTCTCTTTCTCCCCCCCCTTTTTTTCTTTCTCTGTATCACTGGTATATCACGGGTCATGGGTAACACAGCAATGTCTGCCAGCTTGGGAACGGCCCTACAATGTAAGGAAAAGGCGCTTTCTGAAAACCTGGGTTCCAAGCACGTATTCGTCACTAATTGAGTTGACCTTCCAGCCTCCTAGTCCTCAGTCTCCTCATGCACACAACACCGCAGGAGCAGCTTGCTCTACCTGTAGCAACCTCGAGGATTTAGTTGCCCTTTGCTAAGAGAAAACTTTAAACCAGATGGCAGAAGTGATCACATATGTTAGTCACTTTTTATGAAATAAAGGGAAAAAACGAGATACCCGTGGTCCCCTATTGATACCCCCTGACATGTCGTTCCCTTTCTTCCATCACTTTTTTCTACTCTCATTTCCATTTTCCCTGTCTTTCTACTTTTTCAGTATCTTGCAGATGCGCCTTCTATGACATTCACTGGTCACGTGACCCAGAGCTAATTTTCTCCTGGATTATCCTCCTTGCTGGCCTTTGGGCTGGGAAGATCGAACCCTGGGCCACATTCGTGTCTACACTTCTTGCCTGCTGCGGTCACTCAACGTGCTACGGGGGCTCGTGCAGTTTCTATGACTCAAGGAATGAATGAATGGGTACATTAATGAAGAAACCGACTGACGCTCAACAAACAAATAGAACACAGATGATTGCTACTACTCAGCGCTTTGAAATGTGAAAGATCGCTGTATTTTACGTTTTTTAATCATGCCAAGTATACACGGCATACAGTGTACAATTTTTACCATTTTAAGTGTCCAGTGAAGTGGCATTAAGCATGTGCACACCAATACGCAAACATTACCACCGCCCATCTCCAGAACCTCTTCATCTTCCCGGGTTGAAACTGTGCCCCATTAAATGCCTGCTCCCCGTTTCTCCTTCCCCAGCCCACTGGGCGTTTGGATGGCTTCCTCCTTCTGGCTGTTGCAGATAAAGCTGCTGTGAAGATGCATGTGCATGTCTGTCCGAGACCCTGCTTTCCTCCTTCGGGGTGCACACCAAGAAGGCGGATCACTGGGGTCATTCAGATCTTGGCACTTAATTGTTTGAGGAACTGTCGTACTGTTTCAAGGCTGCACGATTTTACACTCCCATCAACACAGTACCAGTTTCCCCACAGATTCCAGTTTCTCTGAATCGTCGCCAACATTGTTATTTTCTGTTTTGTTGTGTTTTTGTTGGTTTACAGTCCTCCTAAAAGGCGTGAAATGGTATCTATTTCCTGGTGGTTTCCACGGATACTGAATGCCCTTTCATGTGCTTACTGACCATTTGTTATCATTTGTGTTTTTGGTGAGGCATCCGTGGTAGCCAGGCTCATACTGAAGCTTCTTGTTCACGCCATTCCGGTTCTGTGCCATTCACCAAGGCTCCTGACGGGCCTTGTTCACACGGTTGACTAGTCATCTGCCTGATGCTGAAGGTTTGTGTCTACCTTACTTGATTCTTGCTAATGTGTGAGTGGCTATGCTGGTGTCCCCATCACAGAGATGAGGCTGAGGTTAGCGAGGGACCTTCTGCAAGAGAGGGTCACTGGCTGCTGGCCCACCCGTAACTCCACCCTGGGTATCTGATGCTGAGACAACCTACTGGTGTGCACATGTTGTGCTCACAGTGTTGACAAGACACACAGGCACCGACCACTGGGATGAAGAAAACCCCCAAACCATGTGAATTCTCTTTCTCACTCGGACACCTGAAGAGAGACTCTGAAGGATAAACGTGACTGGCAGGGAATACTTGCATCTCAGGGACATCTCAGCCCTTTATACCCAGGTGCTGGACTTCAGGACCAAAGAGAGGATTTCAGTCTTAATACAGATGATCCTTTGACCTGATTTATGCTTAAGTAATATGCTTTATACATAAAGGAGAGAAAAATAAAAGGGCCAAGGTAAGCGCTTTTTTACAGCCTTTGGGCTTGTTCATTAACTGTGCTAGAACTGTCCTGGGTCACTCATGCGTGGTGTGCACAGACATTCAGGGCCATATAAAATAGGTCGCTACCCCATCAGGTGGGGCAGCGGCCCGTTCCTGCTGTACTGAGGAGCCCGGCTGGGTTTCTCCTACAAATCCAGGTTTCTGGCGCTCGTGCCTGGGAACCGCCTTCTATCAGGAAGCAACCACGTGGCTTCGGAAAAGGTCGAGGTACCTTTTTCAGCAGAAAAGGGCTGAATCAGGACCCCCGGTGGCTCTGAGGAATCTCATTACTGAATTGTTCCTCCACCTCTGAGCGTCTTAGACACTGTGCCCACGGATTAAAGTCCCTTCCTAGGCTGCCTGGTTTTCCACATCTGCGGGTTATATCAGCAGCCTTCCTCATACACATTCTAGGCTGAAGACCAGTTTTAAAAAGAACTTCAGATAATTTCCAGAGAGTTTCACCACATGCAGTTTTCTTCTAATAGACTAAGTAAGCGCTCGGTCTCTGGAACTGGTTGGACCCCTCCCTAATTGAATTTTTATTTATTTATTTATTTAGTTAGTTAGTTAGTTAGTTATTTTAGAGATTGGGTTTTTCTCTGTCACCCGGGATGGAGTGCAGTGGTGCAACTATAGCTTACTGCAGCTTCCAACTCCCAGGCTCAAGTGATCCTTCCACCTCGACCTCTGAAATAGCTGGAACTACAGGCGTGCACCACCGTGCTTGGATAATTTTAAATTTTTTGTAGAGATAGGGTCTTGCTATGTTGTTCAGACTAGTTTCCGACTCCTGGGTTCAAGTAATCCCCCCCCATCTCAGACTCCAAAGTGCTGAGGCTACAGGCTCTGCCACCATGCCTGGCTAGTTTTTAAAATTGTTTTTATAGAAATAGCCTCACCATTGGCCAGGCTGACCTTGAACACGTGGCCTCAAGTGATTCTTCTGCCTCAGCCTCTATAAGCAAGAGCCACTGCACCTGACGCCTCCTTGATATTTTTTTAAAGTGACACTGAATTCCTTCCCTTTGAAAAGAAGCCATTGTTTTCTCAGGGTGTCTTGTGAATAGTACACAAACTAGAGACAGTGTTGAAAAGGGCCTCTCCCCGCCTTCCTCCACCAAGTGGCCTCAGCGATCAAGACGGAGCTGAAGGGGCCTCACACAGGACAAGCAGCCGCCTCAACATCTCCGCACCTGGTCCCTCAGGCGCCCACCCACTTCATCCTGGACACATCCTCCTCAGGGTCATCCTTGTTGGAGGAAAATAAAATATTAAGTAGCACAGGACCAAGCCACTTCTGTCCCACAGTAGCCCGTGGTCACGCAGCAAAGAACTGGCATGAGCAAGGACATTTGGGGGGAAAAGGAGAGGGGTGAGGCTGCTGGAGGGCACAGGGTTTCTTGGCAAAATGGCCGATACCTGGGGATCAGGAGGGGCTGCGAGGCGTCGGGCGGCCTGAGCCAAGCGCTGAGCTTCACACGTGTGCCTGGCGCTCCGTGACCTTCTTCAAAGCGGGCCGTGTGCAGTCGGGTCTGCCGGGATGGGGCGTTCATGGATGTTCCAAATCAAAATGTGTTTGTGCCGAAAATGGGCGAGATTTTAAAGTCACACCTGTCTGGGAAATGAGGGAGGCTAATGGGCGTTAAACGGAGCTCTTCCGGAAGAGCTTGGCTTGTCCCACGCGGTCCCAGCCGTCCGTGGCCACAGAGCACAGGCACTGTGGCTGGTCCGAGTTAACATGCTCATAAGCGTAAAAACAGACAACAGATTTCTTTGTCTCCACGTGAAAAAAGGAGTAAAAAGTGCATCCATATTTTCATACGGATTCCGTGTTAAGGTGATATTAAAATTCATCCTATCTGTTTCACTTTTTACTGTTCTGCATGTCATCACAAGGCACTCTTAATGGCGCTGGTGAGTGTCTTTGTGTTTCCAGCGGCCAGTTCCCTCAGAGGACTTCCCCGGAGTTTCAGTATGCCAATTGGCTTGTGTGTCCCTGAGCGATGTGGCTCAGTCAGCAGCTCCCAAACTCACTTGACCCCTTAACTCTATTTAGCAGAACATTTATAAATCTCCCTTGAAACGCCAGTTCTCCACAGTAAACGGTTTTAGAAACCTGTCATAATAACATTTTCATCTTTGGCTTGGTCTAATTCAGACTCAACTACCTGTCACTTTCAGTCCTCTGACAAATCCACAACAATTTCATATATATTTGACATATTTGTTAACCCAAAGGATCACCATGCAACCAGTGAGGCAGGGGCCGTGGGTGATACACTTTTTTTTGTATGACTGTGTGTTTTTGTTATATTTGTTAACCAGAAGGATCACCATGCAAACAGCGAGGCAGGGGCTGCGGGGAATACACTTTTTAATGCACAATTCATTAACCTTATAATCTGTTCAACAATTAATATTCTTTAAATATTAAACATCAGTATCTCTCTAAATATTTGCACATCTTTACAGATTTTTAAATGTTCAGTACAAATGTATCCCATTCAACTCTCTGAAACATAATTAAAACCATCAGTTCATTATATAAAATTATTTTAAATGCTTTAATCATCTTTAAAAAGATACAGAAAAAAATATGCAGAATATCAAATGAATTGCAAGAGTCATTATTGCAACAAACCTGTCATTCAACTGTTTTTGAAAGTGTTAATATTTAAACTCAACCCCAGTTGAAAGGTGGATTTGTACAGATGTTGGCTGATTAGGCCCAGAGCTGGACTGGACATGGGCAGTGGAAACAACAAGGACACGAAGGGGTAGAAGCGCCACCACCGCATGTAGGAAACTCTGTCATTGGCCAGGGGGATGCCACGGTCTCTTCCACGGCGGGAGACACAGGCAGGTGTCCTGTCTGCAAGGCCATCCCTGGGAGACACCTACAATGTGACCCTGTGGACGCGCCCTGGCAAAGCTTCAGCAGAAGGACACAGAAGAAAAGTGTGTGCTTGTTTCTTTGGGAAATTAAAAAATATTGTACCCTGAAATAGCCACAAAGACCTTTGTGTGCATTCTGTAGCAAAAAAGCTCTGGACATTTACCTGGACCTCAGCTGACCACGAACGTATCGATGAGTTACGTTTGAACGACTGTGAAATGTGTGGATTACTTTTCTGTTTTAAGTATACATGGTTTTCAACCTCAAGGTGAAAATAAGCAAACCAAATGCTTTGCGTTTTCCAGAATCTGAAATACTTGAGGACTCTTGGGAAAGGAATCTACCTCCACGTTCTGCTACGCCCTGTAATCCCTACCCAAGCTCCACCTGAGTAAAGCAACCTGGGAATGCCTCCTTCATCCATGGATGTGCTTTCCTCCAAAACACCAGCACTTCTTCCTGAAGCCAGCTGGACAACAATCACGGAAAGACACACCCAGTCTCTGCAACTTACTCTGGAGGCCTGGGATACCTGTGAGCTGGCTTCTTGGGCTGCCTTGCCCCCTGGGTCACCCCCACATCTTTGCACAGTCCCTCACCAGCCACTGCAACGAAAGCGCTTGTGTTGTGACCAGACAGCCAGATGCACACCTGACCCCTTTTCCTACTTTCCACGGGACCTTCAGTGTGTTATTCAACTGCTTGCACCTAGGTGTCCCATCTGGAAAGACGTGATGGTTGCACCCCCGTCACGGTTATGTTGTGAACCCTCAACAAGTTAGCAGACATAGAACACTCGCAGCGGTACCCAGCATGCTGCCTGACTCAAAAAGCATGAGTCATCATTGGGCCTGTTTCCGGGGGTAATAAAGCGATGGGTGGGTGAGAGTAGGGTTGCCCGATAAAACACAGGTGCCGTGTTGAATTTGAACTTCAGATCAACAGTGGACCGTGCTGTCCGTGAAGGTGTGTCCTATGTGTACTTGTATTGACTCTGCAGCCACGGGCTCCCGCCCAAGCTCCCCACACTTGGATCCCAGGGTCCGGGAGTGCCAGAGCCACTAACTCACCCTAGTAAACACATACCACCTGCTAACACGCCCTGTGTAATCCACAGGGCCCAGCGCAAGGTGACAGTGGGGGCCACTTGTTCAAAAAGCGTGGAAGATCTCGACGTCAAAAGCAGACCAGGGCCATGTGGAGGCCCAGGAGGTCTCCGGCCACCACCCTATCTCCTGTGGCTCAGTGCTGGAGAAGTTTGAGAAACTCTGGACCATTTTATCGCTAAAGTTCTTGTAAGTAAGAGCTCCTTCTGTGATGCCCTGCTGATTTTTCTCCATTGATGTCATATCGTTGTCCATAAGGTTCAGTGTTCTTCCTGTACATTTTTGAGCCACGGGAATTAGAAAATCACTCCAGTTTGCAAAGCATTTGAACTGAACAGGGACTGTGCTAGGACTTCGATGCCCACATGTCTCAACTTCACAAGATGCCTGTGAGGTGGACTTTGTCCAGACCGCTCCCAGCACACGCAGACACCTGAAAGACACAGACACGGTAGAGGGAGGGAATGACTCCCCACGAACAGCTAACAGCCTTTCTGTCATAGCTCAGGACGTAAACCCAGTTCATTTTGGGACCCGGCACGATGTTCTTCCTCACCCAGCTACGCTGTTGAAAACAAAACTGATTAAAAAGCAGTCATTTTAATGATCCAGACATGGTGCTGCACAACTGTAGTCCCAGCTACTTGGGAAGCTGAGGCGGAAGGATCGCTTCAGCCCAGGAGTTCAAGGTTGCAGTGAGCTGTGATTGCATGACGGCACTCCAGCCTGAGCAACAGAGTGAGATCCTGTTTCAAAATAAAAACATAGAATTTCATTCTTCAGAACAGATTAACTCTCATATCACAGGGGAAGAGACTGAAAAGTAAGTGCCATGCCTGGAACCCAGACAAACTTTGTCCCCCACCAGTATTTGTGCTTCCAGCCCTGTTCAACAGCCAGAGAGGATTATGGCTCGCCATTGTCTGAGCACGGGCCCATTCAGTCCCCTTAAAAACGGCATACCGCCCTTAAGAATTGTCACAGTTCTTCCACCACCTCTCCTATGAAGCAGGTGCCGGAGATCTGGACCTCACTGGGTTTTTGGGCAATCACCTGCAATTTTCCGGAGCTTATGCATGCTAAATAAGTGGATGGGCCTTTTTCTCTCGTTAATCTGCCTATTGTTGGTTCGTTTTCAACGAACCTTTAGAGGGTAGAGAGGACGCTTACCCTTGGCCTCTGCAAAACCCTCAGGATTCAGTTTCCCCACTTGTAAACTGGGAGTAAAGGCAGCTCTCCATCTCAGCCTGTGGCTGCAAACGTTCGGAGGGGTAGTGTACGTAAAGCACCTGCAAGACTCTCTGCACTAAGACAAGTCCGGTCTGGCCTGGCCGCCTTGAGAAACCTTTCCACTTTTTGATTGTTTTCCTTCGGCTTAAGCAATACAGCCAGTGGGCATGGAGCTCCTGGCGTCCTGGAAGAAATTCTCTCCAGTTAATCCACAAAAACGAATACTCTTTGGACTTAGAGCCATATCAGGAATTAAAAAGCAGCATCCTGGCCTTCCATCCTACAGGAGAATTATAAACTCAAGCTCGGAGACATGACAGGGGAGTCATAATAAACAAGATGGCCTTATTGTACGTTGCTAAATATTGAGGAATAAAAGATATATGAAAGAGTCCTTACGACCATCCATAAAACCAGTGTCACACAAAAAGAGGAAAACAGTCACTAGGATGGCTGATGGTGCATTGTTGAACGCGCAGGAACAGACAGTACACGAATTCCTGACTGAGGGCATGACACGGGGAAGGAGAAACGCATGGGGGTGGCGGTGCGGCTGACAGAGGACGGATCAGGAACTGCTTGTCTACCTTTGTTGCTCAGCCGTGTTGAGACCATGAGGGACACAGGTCCGCACACCCACTGTTGTCTGTCCATATTGTCACAACCCTGAGAGAAAGGCATAAGGTACCAGCAGGCCTGCATGTACCTACATTCCTGAGAATTAGCAAGAGACAGTGGACTCCCTTATCTCCTATGCATTCCCCATGAAGTCACTTCAAAGAACCTTGACCCCCTGCCGACCGCACTCCCTCAACTGATAGAAAATGATCTCTGTTCACTTCCTTTTATTTGTGGTCATTGATTCAAAAATACAGCCCCCGTGGAGCCATAAGCCTTGTGATTTGTATAACTCTTTGCGTGTTATAACCACTTGCCAACTATATGTTGTAGGGAGAAATGTTTTACTGTGTAATAGGCTCTGTTAACCCCCTTACTCTATGGCAAGCTTAATCCACTCTTCAGTTGGGTGTTCCTGATAACACTGTGAGCTACCTTTTGGTAGCCGCAGCCAGGATGTGCAGACTGTGAATGTTAGTATTGACAACATGCAGCTGTGACATAAGTTCTGTACGGCGTTCTGCCAATTACGTAGTCAATGTGCAGGTACCAGGAGCTGGGCGAAACAGCTGGGTGCGGGTTCAAGACAGTTCCTGCTGACTTCAGCGGAATCTGAGGGCCAGGGAAGGTCTGTGTGCGAGGCTCTGAGCTAGAGACCGCCTGCCTCGCTGCCGAAGTCAACGATCCACCATCACGTTGATCATTTATTCTCCCGACCGAGCCTTGTTTCTCCAGGAAGATGGGCTGAGAAACTCAAGACTACATACTAAACTGTCTTTGTATTTCATTTCATTTCATTTCATTTTTTTTCCATTTTTTTTTTAAATAGAGACAGGGTCTGTCTGTGTTGCCCAGGCTGATCTCAAACTCCTGCATTCAAGCAGTCCTCCTGCCTCGGTCTCCCAAACTGCTAGTACTGCGGGTGTGAGCCACTGCGTCCGGCCTAAGCTATCTCTTATATTAAGAAAGACTCAAAACACATGGGAAGAATGGCATCGCCTCTTGGACAGAAATTTTACAAATTCAACAGGGAGAGAATGATGATAGTACTTATAAAGAGGAAAACGTATCTCCTTTTTGCCAGCACTGTCTGTAGGACCAGTTTGCAAGTTCTGCAAAGACCCAGGAGGAATCCCTCCAGGGTTTAGGCCTCTAGTGGGACACCCTAAACGCGGCGGGGGCTCCTGTTCTCCACGACCCTGCTATCATCTTCCTTGCACCCTTCAGGGGCCTCTGCAGCCGCGACACCCTGGATCCCACCCTTGGCTGGGGAGATCGGGCGCTGCGATCGTACATGTCGTTTGACTGCACCCATGCGGGGGATGTCCTGGTTTCCATAGCAACTAATGTATTTCAACCAGAGGAAATGAAAGGTTCTCAACTATAAATAGAGTGGAAATGGAAGAAAATGGGGGTGAAGCCCAGCGCAGGGGACGGCGGAGGGAGAGTGAGGCTGTGTGCGTGACACGTGTTGCGGCCACTTTTCCGAGCAGCTCTGAGGCGCTCGCCCCGGTGGCTGTCAAATCCCAGGTCGGCCGTCGCGGCCATCTCAGCCCTATTGGTATTCATCGGGGACACGCAAGCACTTAGCTGTGTCGGGGGAAAATCGCTCTCTGCAGACATAGTTTTTTTTTTTCTTTACCAGATTAGGGTAATAACTGCAAAGGCTCACCAAAATTTTAATATTGGCATGTGCAGATGACCAAGGGCCATTCAACTGAGGGGGAGATGGAGGGTTTTCCACCGACCCATTGTTTCTCAGGAAGAAGAGAGAAAAAGATCAAGAAAGGCACTGTGGGTTAGCTGGCCACAGGCCGACATGGGCGTCACACAGGATGTGACCTGAAGCAAAGTCGCTTAAGCACGTGGTCCTTGCCTGTACGGCAGACAGAAGGAGAAAAGTCCCACATCTCAGGGACCCACCGTGCGCCTCCAGCGTACGCTTCCTGACAACTGCCTTTATGGACACTGCCTATCTCGGAGGGGGAAATAATTACAATTTAGGGCATCAATTATTCAGACAAATCTCAGAATCACACGCTTGGTGGAGATGTCCACGGGCCCGTGGTCCTCTCTCCTCCTGCAGGCAGAATTGTATTAGAACATCCAGGACGGACTGGTTTCCGTCAGGATCTGTCCCGATTGATTATCCGTCCTGACACACACTTCCAGGCAAAGATGCCACGACCTCCAGCTCCTCGGACTTGGCTAGGCCACTCCTACTTTGAAATGTTTAATCCAGATGTCTGCTGTGCTTTAAACATCCTCCCAGCCTCAGTGAGTTGTTCTTTGCCAAAGTCTTGGGGTCGCCTTTTCTGCTGCATTTGAACTCAGCAGCTTCTTAATCTCAGAAATGTGGGTAGTGTCTGCTCATTGTTTTCTGCTCATCCCTTCGCATACTTGCAACTATTACTGCATCTCCCAGGACTCACATAAAACATGATTTTATGACAAAGAAAAAGATTCACAACATGTGGTTAGCTGAAAAAAATAAGCTCATATTTCTGGGGAAAAACAGCAATAAAGGGGAAAACAAGGCAGTTAAATAATTATATCCTGGGATGCAGAAGGGAGACTGGGAGAATTTTACACTCAAACATTAATAGTTGTTATCTGGATGCTTGGCAGAAGAGCTCAGGGTAATTTATTAGTCTTTTCTCATAGTTTGAAAGTCTTCCCTTATTCTGGAATGTCAGCATTAATGTTGTCTTAATAAGAAGGAATAAAGAGACTTATTAAAGTCAAAGACCAAAGAAGCAGCAAGGCTTGGGTTCAAACACCTCGGGGTGGATTTACACACTGGCGTGTTCTAGCCACGCTCACAGTCCAGCCAGAGTGGTGGTCACCTTCTTGCCCGAATGAGGGAATCTCTTCAGAGAGACTTCCTCCGTTTCCAAACTCCCTACCAGGATGAAATGGACTACCAAAGAGCTCAACACGTGTGAACAGGAAAAGATCTCATTCTAGCCACTGGGATTACACCTGGCCCTCTGCAGGGCTTGGGTTAAGGTTGTATTTGCAGAGGGAGAGGATGGGTCATTCTGGCTATGGCTTCACTGGAAACCGATTTGCCCTTTTCATAGTTGGAAATGCTTTCTAATGAACTGCCGCTTCCAATGCGAATGCGAGTTTAAGGCGAGTCTTCTGCTATCTGAATCCAAGAAATTTGCTGACTGAATGCAAAGAAGACTGTTTGGTTTAAATCAATCCAGTATTTAAATCTAAACAATTTTCCACCCAAGGGATGCCCCTACGTTTAGTCTCTTACTTGTCTATTGCATTGTCTTTTGCTTGTTGTTTGCTTTACGTGCCAAGCCACATTCTCCTGATAGATGGACAGGTACTTGACTATCGTTCAGTGCAAGGTAAGAAAACCAACATGACTGGTGTTGGCAGCAGGAGCATCAACTCCAGAAACAGGGAGCAGACACAAGGCTCACCCTTTTCTCTTCCTTGGTTATTTTTGGATCAATACATCCTAGGTATTCATATCTTCAGGGCACATATATGCCCCATGCAATTCGTAAATACCAAATCAGTGTCACCGAATGTCCATCTCCTTAGATGTTTCTCTTTTCTTTAAGCTAGAAGCATTCAAGTTATTCTCTTATAGCTGTTTTGAAATGTACGAGAGATTACTGGAGACTACAGTCACCCACTGACCTACCAGACACTAAGTCTTGTTCCTTCTATGACTGTATGCTCGTACCCATGACTCAGCTTCGCTTTAGTGCCCCCCACACACAACCGAGGGCTCATCTTCTACTGCATAGGAGTGTCATGAATCAGATCCACTCAGGAGTGTGCTGGTAGATGTGTAGGAACAACCCCCAAAGAGAGGCAGAGAGAGGGAAAGGGGGAACGTGGAGAGAGCGAAGAGAAATGGAAGGGGCGGGGAGGGAGAGAGGAAAGATGGCGCGCCCACCAGGGGTGACTTTGACCTACCAAGGGGATGTCGCTGAACCTACAGTTGGGAAGAGACGCCCATGACTGGCCCTCATGAGCTGGTGTGAGCTGCTTCCAGCGCGTCATGAGACATCAGATTTTGTTTGTTGGTCTCTTGCTGAGAAGTTTCTGAATTTCAACCTCTCTTTATGAAAACAAAGATCTAAATAAATAAAAAACCACGCTGGGCTCAAGGATTGGAAGATTCAACATAGTGAAGATACCACTTCTCCCCAGATTGACCTCTGCAATTCTTCTCAAAATCCCAGCACAACGTTTTGTAGATACAGACAAGTCTACCCTAACGTTTCCATGAAAAGATAAAAAAAACTAGAACAATTCAAATAATGTTGAACAACAAAGAATAAAGTGAAAAGATGCACCTCCCTCGACTTCAAGACTTCTGTGTAGCTAGAGTGGCCAAGACGGTATGATGCCAGTGGCGAGAGAGACGCATGCCCCAAGGGAATGGAGTAAAAACCACAGAAACAGCCGCACATACACGCCAAGTGGGTTTTTGCCAAAGGAGCAAGAGTAACTTCAGGGAGGAAGGATCATTTTTCAAACAGTGGTGCCCATGCTTAGGTTGCTTTTAGCCTCAGCTTCTGTGAACAACACTGCCATGAATACGGGCACACAGACAGCTCTTCAGGACCCTGCTTTTAATTACTTGGGACACACAAAATACAGTCCACACTCACAAGGGAATACTATTCAGCCTTAAAAAGAAGAGGAATTCCGACACGTGATACAGCATGGATGGACTCCGAGGACACGATCCCAAGTGAAATAAGCCAGTCATCAAAGATAAATATCACATGGCCCTATTGCATGAGGCATCCGGAGTAGTCAAAGGCGAAACAAGAAGGTGGAGGGGTGGTCACCAGCGGCTGTGGTGGCGAGGGGAGGCTGGCATTTAATGGGGACAGTTTCAGTGTGAAAGGATGACACATTTCTGGGGGTGGATGGTGGTCATGGTTCACAACAATGTGAATGTGCCTATAAGGAGGGAGGGTCCCAAAAACCATAATTTGTGGATAAAAATTTATTCGTACATGTTGAAACTTCAGTCCCCTTCACCTACTCCCCATTTGAGGCCATATACCCATTGAGAGGCTTTTTCTACCTCTTGGCACAGTTTTTGAACTCATCAATGTGGAAGCCTCTTCGTGTTTCTGTTGTTTTTTGTTTCACCTCTTTCACATCAGGAAAATGTTTTCCTTGGCGGACTTTTTTTCGTTGGAGAAACAAAACCAAAAAAAAGTATCGCTTGCGGAGAGATCCGGTGAATAGGGAGGTGGGGTGTAGGGATCACGCCGTTTTCAGTCAAAAGCTGCTGAGCCCTCAACACGGTGTGGGCAGGTGCATCGTCATGGTGGAAGAACCGGTCACCTGTTTGCCACATTCGGATTGTTCCTTCCGCAAATCATGACTCAACCCTCTCAAAACTTCCAAGTGAAAACTCTGGTGGACCGTCTGAGCTGGAGGAACAAATTCCAAGTGTACCGCAAGAGCCCTGTTGTAAAAAAAAAAATCCATTCCTTTTTTTTATTCCTTGGGTCCCCCCTCATAATGCTCTTGAACTGTGTACTTCAAAATGGTTGACACGGTCAGTTTTATATGATGTGCTTTTTAACACAAATGTTTAAAATGGTGCTGAATCTGGACTCTGAATAACTACCATAATGCTTTAAGGAAGGGACCGGCAGTAGCGGGATACCACCAGGTGGGGGGCGGTGGGGGAGAAACAATGTCAATCAGGGCACCTGATCTCAAACCAGACAAAGTCGGGACCAAAGGGGGGCCCAAATTTTACCTGACTTTTATGATGACCACTTGTATACCTCATCCTGAATGGTACTCACATCTTTAAAATAAAAAATAAATTAAATAAAAATAAGAGTTGCAAATAGAGTTACAATAGGGTTCCACAAAATTAAGAAAACAAACTTCCCTATATTTGTAAGTAATGATATATGTTTCAAAATCCATAGGAAACCTTTTGAAAGGAAAAGAATAAAGTTGACTCGGAAAGAAATTTTTATGTCATACTCTATTAGATGTAATCATGTGAAGTTTTCAAAGCAATGATATATTTATAATCACTTATACTGCCTAAAAATTATTTTTAAGCATATTTAGACATGTGGTTGTCGAAATAGAACAAGGCCTACAATTAACTGACAAAACAATAAAAAATAAATAAATAAAATGATGCTGAATCTATGACATATATATATTTTTTAAAAAGAATCCTGTCCTTAACCTGACACTGTGTAAAAAAATGAATTCAAAATGGATCATAAATTTGAGTGTAAAACTATACGGTTTTGAGAAGGAAAAAAGTCAAAGACACTCTTTAGGAACCAGGTGTGGGCAAGCAGTTAGGAGACATGATACCAAACACATGAAGCAAAAGAGATACACTGCTAAAATGGACACCATCAAGAAGAAACACGTGCTCTCAAAATCCTTGCTAAGGGGCTGAGAAGACGGGCCATAGACTGGGAGATACGGTTTGCAATCTCACATCCGACAGAAAACCTGGATCTAGCTATAGGGAGTGCTCTCAAATCTCAATATCAAAAACAAGCAAGCCATTCCAAAACCAGGTCACTGGATCAGAGACAGCAATGGTAGAGATCACGTGGAAAGATGACCAACGCGATTAGCCTTTAGCGGTGTGCAAATTAAAAAGCAGCGCTGCCATTCCCCACCTCTGAGGACACTTAAAATAGAAGGCAGTCACAACACCAAATGCTGCCAAGGACGTTGAGAAACAAAACCACTCACACATGACCTCTGAGGATGAAAAGGGTCCAGCTACTCTGAGAAACAGGGCTGCAGTTTCTTGCGACACTTAAACGCCCACCTCTCATGTAACCCAGCAACAGTACACCGGGACATTTACCCCAGAGACATGAAAATGTACCCGCACAACAAAAGCTGTGCGTGAACATTCAAAGCAACTTTCTTTGCGGCAGCAAAACACTGGAACAGCATGAGCTTCCTTCAGTGGGTGAAGGGTTAGACAAATCATGGCTCATCACAGAAAAAGCGACTATTTAACAATAAAAAGAGCAAGCTCATGTCACACACTGCGGCCGGATGGCTCTCTAGGGCATCGGGCTTGGTGGAAAATGTCAATCTCAAAAGCGTCCATATTGTTTGACTCCATTTAGGGAAAATTCTGAAGATGACACAAGAGACAGAGCCCAGATTTGGGGCTGCCCGAGCACAGGGGCTGGGGTGGGGCAGGATTTGGACGGATGAGGAAGCTTGAAACAGAGAAGAAAGAGGTCTGTGTGTTGATGGTGACAGTGGCTACAGAAACCTATTCACGGCATAAAACTGTGTTGGACACACATACACACACACACACACACACACACACACACACACACACACACACAGGTGCACAGATGCATGCAAAATCTGAATAAGGGCTGTGTGGTCCAATTCACAGTGATACATCGACGTCAACACACTGGTTTGGACCTTGACTGAACTACAGCAACATAAAACGACATTGAGGGAGAAGAGTAAGAGACCTGAAACTCTGCAGACCATTTTTTTATTGTTTCCTGTTACTCTATAATCATCCCCAAATACAAAGCTTTTTTATCTTTAATTTTAGTCGACACATAATAAGGGTCTTTTTTTTTTGAGTCAGGGTCTTATTCCATCGCCCAGGCTGGAGTACAGTGGCACAATCACAGCTCACCCCAGACTCAACCTCCCGGTCTCAGGCGATCCTTCCGCCTCAGCCTCTGGAGGCACATGCCACCATGTCCAGTTAATTTTTGTTTGTTTTTGTAGAGATGAGATCTCTTTACGTTGCCCAGGCTGGCCTTGTACTCCTGGCTCAAGCGACCCTCCTGCCTCGGCCTCCCAGTGTGGTGAGATTACAGGTGTGAACCACCACACCGGGCCAAGGGTACATATTTATGGGAGAGAGTGATTTTTCAATACTTGAATACAACGTGTAATGATGGATTCAGGGTAATTAGCATTTCCTTACCTGGAACAGCCATCATTTCTTTGTGTTGTGAACATTCAAACTCCTCTCCTAGCTTTTTGATAAATGGTTGCCAGCCACATCCACTCAGCAGCGTTCTGGAACTCTGGAGCTCATTCCTCCCCAGTAGGTGCAACTTCAACAGAGGAAGGCTTTTTCTTAAAAGCCACATCACAAAGCAAGGTGTGCGAACAGCCGAGGGAGCGATTCTGGCAGCATCTGCAAATGCTCACTGGGCCAGAGATCCTCACTCCTGTCCCTCCCACAACCCTCTCAGTCCACAATCTCAACACTTCTTAAAGAGGAGAAATGTTAGGAAACAAACAGCCATTTGTTTAAAGCTCATAGATGGGTCACTGCTTTTTGGGGGCACGTGCAGGGTCCCCGTCACCCACCAGGGGTTCTCCCAAGAGCCGCAGCCCAGGAGAAGACGCCTTCCCTCCACTTGCGAGGGGGTCGTCCGCTGGCTCTTCTCCTGGGAAGGGGCTGTGGGTGCTGCGTTCTCAGCGGTGACACTGGAGCGGGTCTCCCTCCCTCCGCTCCTGCCATCTGACAGCCTCTGGCAGCACCGCGCCTTCGTGCTGGCAGCCCCAGGCCACAAAATCCGACGAATAAATAACCTTCTGATTCAGAGATGAAACTCTCTTGGCAAGGGGTGGATGGCGCATCTCTCACCGAGTGTTAAAATATTGTCAGGCGTTTTGAGTGCAGACAAGTCACAGAAAAGGCATTCAAAGGACACCTGGAGACCCTCTTGTGAAATGTCTTCTGAAAACCAGCACTTCTTATTAGGTTTGCTTGTGCTTTTAGAAACACAGTATTATCAGGCCAGGCGTGGTGGCTCACGCCTGTGATCCCAGCACTTCGGGAGGCTGAGGCCGGTGGATTGCTTGAGGCCAGAAGATGGAGACCAGCCTTGCAAAAAATCAAAAAAAGATTAGCCAGGGCTGGTGGTGCATGCCTGTAGTCCTTGCTACTTGGGAGGCTGAGGTGGGAGGATCATCTGAGCCCAGGAGCTTGAGACCACAGGGGGTCACAGCCGTGCCACAGCACACCGGCCTGGGTGACAAAGGGAGACCCTGAACCAAAAAGAAAAAAGAGAAGAAATGCAGTCTTATTACTGCTGTTACTCTGAAGCTCCTCTGTGAAGTAACCAGAAAATGTCCCACCACACTCCACCTGCTGGGAGAGGCCCAGGAGCGGAAATGGGAAGGAACGCACCGATTTGCAGAGAACTTCCTCCCACGGTGGAAGGATGGGGAGCCGTGTCCCAGATCGAGTTTTATCTTCCAAGCCGTGGCTCTCCGGAGGTCACGCCTAAACCCTATCCGTCCAGGGCCGTCACAAGCTGGCCTTGCCCTGATCTGCTTGGGGCCTCCCGCCTCCGCCACTCACACCCACTCTCCGCCCGAGGCCTCCCGACACAGCACGCAGGGACATAATTACCTTCTGTGCGAGTCAGCGCTCGGAAACCCGGTTGACGCCGACCACAGAGTGCCACTAGACAGCCATATGGCACTCCCTCTCCCACGGTGATATTTTTATTCAGACACTCCAGCGCAGGGCCTGAGTTCTGGCTGCCAGGCCCCCGAATCTGTCTTGTGGGGCCGCCCGCCCGTGGTAAATCTTAGGAGCTGCCTTTGGAAACAGGGAAAAATGATTCATAATTGAACCAAAGAGATTCTTTTAATGAACCTGCCCCGGGGGACATCGGGCTCTTTTTATGCGCAAATTTAATGAATCATCATCAATTTCATCATGTGAAACTGACGTGGCTGCACCATAAAGGAAGCCTCAGAGCCGACCGACCCGGGCTCAGATGGGAAGAAAGAACAGGGGAAGGCCTTGGAAGGATGGCGCGTGGCCATGGGTTAAGCCTTTTCCATGGATTTTAAATATTTATAATGAGGTAGAGAAGCGCAACGCACATGATCTCCAAGGTCATTTTCAGCAAAAAATAAGAATGTGTGTACATCGTTATAGTTCCCCCTATAAGGGCTCTGGATGCCTTTTTCTTCACACTTTGTCTTGTAGAATAAAGACTTTCTCCCTTGAAGACATCATTCGGGTGCAGACTCCCTGATGCAGCCATCTGAGTCCCCTGGTATAAGGGTTCCCACAGCCCCGACTCCAGTGTCATCCACCTCTGCCATCAGACTGGATCACGAATTTCCCCAACTCAGAGGCATCCAAAGGGTGGTGAGAGTGTGGTGGAGTCCTCCTCCCCGGCTCCCAGCAGCTGGTGAGCTACCCCTGTCCACACCTACCCACAGCCCAGACCTTACACGTTCCCTGATGTACAGCTTTGGTGGGTGTCTGTTTCTCCAAGGCAGGCAAGACGTGAAGCCAACTCACCCGAGATACATCAGAGAAATGGGCCAGTCAGGCCGTGGGAGGCTCAGGGACAGAGTCTTGCTTCTTCTGGTTCGGTTATGAACCATTTCTCCCTGTATCCAAAGGCAGCTAAGATTTGGCACAGTCAGGACACCCTGCTGCTTGGCATAGAGATTCCACTTGCCCGGGACACCGTCCAGGAAGACGCGTGAGGAAGAAACGGAGCTGGTGAGACAGAGACCCACGCTGGGGATGATAGGCTCACCCTGGAACTGGGTGGACTGCAGGGCACACACGCAGGGTGCTGCTATGGGTTCCCACCACTGGGAAGGGGCTGGTGGGCTGCGGGTCACTCGGGTCTCCGCACTTCTACACTTGCACAGCTGGGAGCAGGGCTTGGTGCACGGCCCGGGGAAGCAGGTGACATCTTGAGTGGAAAGACAGTCCGCGGGCTCCAGCTGACCACGCGGCCAGGGCAGGCCCTGTTGCCGGGCACTGCTGCCATGCCCTGCTCTCCTGCCCAGTGCAGCCACAGGCTTAGAAGCAGAGGAAACGAAGGAAGGTGGCACGCCGTCTACTGACCACTCAAACGCTGGACAAGGAAGACAGCTCTGTGGAGACGGAAATTCTGTTCCTTTCCAGACATGCAGTACACCCCTTCTTTCATACAGAAAAGGCGACCATCTTTGTTTAAAACAGCAGCACTCTCCCTTTCAAGAATGTTGGACACTCTTCAAGGAGAGCATACTGGAGGGGTCACCCAGCTGCGAGCCTACGAGGGACGCGTGCCTGTCTCCGCCAGGGCTGCTGGAAGGAGAGCGAATCCAGCGGGATGTGTCAAAAAGTCTCAGACGGTGGCGTGGCTCCCCGGGGGAGTGATTTGAATGTGGATGGGCTGGGGCAGACCCAGGCTGGCTGGGAGCTGCTGGCCTGGCCCCGGTGAGCAATGCTGAGCAAAGATGGGGACGCGGGAGGGGGCCAAGGAAGAAGCAGGAGGACCCAGGGCACGGAATGGACCGAACCTGGGGCAGCCTAGCTGGGAGAGACCCAGGGCTCACCAACGTTCCGGCCTGAACAGGATATGAACACCATTCTGGAGGCGAAGGCCAGGCAGGGAAGCAAGCTCAGCCAGACCCTAAATGTGGATGAAGCCCTTTAAGACAACTCTCGGGGTGGAAGGCGCGAGGGTGGAGCATTTCTCCCACTTTCCACTGAGATGTTTCAACACCAACGCGCTGTTCCCTTGTGTTATTTCTATCTGAACGCTCGTGGACGGCGGGGTTATTTTTATGTCGTGTCTGCGTTCCCACGTCTTCACACCTAGACGCAGAGGTGAGCACGCTGACCCTCGCTCAGACGCCGGTCGGGAAAAAGAGGGGGAAAGCAGTGGAGTTCAGGACTCCTCAAGTGACAGGACCAAAGGTGGGTAGCTGCCTTGACCAGCATGAGATACAGGGCGAACACCAGGCAGGAAACGTCTGGCAGGGGCGTCGGCCCGGGGGGTGCGTCGTGGAGAGCAATCTGTCCCCTCAGCATCGAGCACAATGTACAGCTGCTGCACCGAAGGCAAAGACTGTGCTGATGTCTTATTATTCGAGATGATATGGAGCCCGACAGGAACGAAGCAGGGAAGCGCACTTCTTCCCACGGGCGACTTTTCACCGCGGTTTTTATGTACATATCTCAGCCAAGAAGCAGTTTGGAAGGAGAGGGAACAAGGTTGTTTAGGTTATTTCTTTTTTTCTGAATTGAAGTCTCACTCTGTCACCCAGACTGGAGTGCGGTATGCCCAGCTAATTTTTCTATTTATTGTAGAGATGAGGTCTCACCATGTTGCTCAGGCAGGTCTCGAACCCGCCGGCTCAGGCAGTCCTCTCGCTTCGGGTTCTTGAAGTGCTGGGATGATAGGCTTGAGCCACCGTGCCTGGCCTAGGTTATTTCTTTTAAGTTGGTTTCTTTCCTTGGGAAGAGAGACAACTTTTAATTCAAGATTGTGGTCGCCACTTGCCTTATATTGACAAAACATTGTCCTCTAGAAGGACTTCTAGAGAAAACGCGGGAAGAGAAGTGATGCCTAAAATAAGAAGATGGCTTGTGGAGGACTTGTGTTGTCATTCAGTGGCAACAGAGCAGGATTGGGTCAAAATCAACACAGATAAAATAGCCTGGCATGGCCGGCCCGTAGTAAGCCGTGAAGGGCTAGCATTGTGTCTCTGTAACAGGCAGAAACCAAATCCTTGGCAGGCAATTGCCGGGAAATCCGGTGACCCAGTTTCTCAGCTTTGTCTCAAACCATCTGTGTGGAATTATCATCTCTTTAATTCTCTGGTGCTGGATTTTCGTACCTGCGTCTGGACGGCCTGATCTCCAGAACACCTCGCAATCTCAGTTTCTCCCCTACATGAGGCTCTGTGTGGAGTCTACGCTATTTTTCTTTTTTCGATTTTTATTATAAAGATGTGGGGTACATTTCAGGGTTAGGTATATAAACATTGACCGTGCAGGTACCCTTGTTGATGAGGTATGCCCCTCCCTCCCCTAGCAGTTTCCCTCAACTGCCAATCCCACCCCCCACCCCCGACAGTTTCCCACTACTGCCAATCGCTTTCTTATAAAGGTGACACAGGGGACTCACCTCCGGGGAGCAGTTTCTGATGAAAGACACATGACGTGAGGTGTACATAGGCATATGCACACACAGTGTGTGTATCATCTCAGGATACACAGACGTGGATCGTGGACATGGCTTCCCCGGGGCAGTGTGATCGTGAAATTCTGTGATTTTTCTGCTTCTGTATATCTAATGCATCACATGCATGACTCCTTTTTTTAATTTTAGAGAGTATTTAAGTATCCTAACTTCTACCTAAGTTTCCATATCTCTTTTGGCTAGGATATGCACAAGATTAACTGAAGGTTTTGGTTTTCATTCAGACACACCAACAAGGAGATAGGAGAACACTTCTTAATGTGCTAACATGTTTTGCATATTCCTCTCATTTCATGTTTGCAGGAATCTTAAATTATCTTATTTTACATATGAGGATCCTAAGTTTAGAAGTTAGATAACTTGCTCAACTTATTCTAGAAAGAAACAAAAAGAAAGGAAAGAAGTGAAGAAAGATAAAGTCAAGAAGAGAGGAAAGGTGGAAGAGAGGGAGGAGAAGGGAGGGGACGGAGGAAGAGGAGGAGGAAAACAATCTTTTTTTCTAGCTCATCTGTGCTTTATATATCATAAAACCAAATCAGAGCTCACAGAAGGAAAAGGTTTCGTGGCGGACACCAAGAGCACCCGGTCCACCCAGCTTCCCTGAGGGAATCGTGTAGCTTCATGCCGCCTTGCTGAGAGGTCAACATTTTGTTCCCCTGTAGTGGCTTCTCAGGCTGTTACCCTCCAGACCTGTCCTTCCTGGAGTTTCCTGAACATCCGTTGTTATGTTGGACCGACCAGTTCCAAGCTTTACAAACCTCTTTGGTTGCCCACCCGAGCATTCCCGAGGAAAGGCACGGAGACGCACCTTCAATAGAGCACACCTGCGTTAGGAAGAGACTTTGCGTCTGTGCTGGGTCTTGCTTTCTTCTGTGCTACTGGAAAGGTGTCAGCATTTTAAAGGGTATTTTCCAAAAGCACTAAGACATTATAAAAAAAAAAACCTAGATGATGTTTAACATCTTACAAGAGTTAAGAGTCGGTATAAATTGTCCCTTTGAAAAATACAAAGTAGAAATTATTCAAGCAAATTTTACTTTTATGTAATTTATTAGAAAATGTGTTTTCTACATATTGGGCAGGAGCCCTTCAGAATATGTAGCACCTACTAAAAATAAATCTACCAAAAAAAAATAGGAATCAATTTGACATTCAGTAATTACTTAATTTGCATAAAGGCAGAATCACTTAAAAAAGACTAAAATTAGTGAATTATGTATGGATTTCCTAAACACAGTTTGAATACTTCTTTTTGACTTGATTTTTAAAATGAGATTTTATGTCTCTTTTGTTAGACAAAACAGATAATAATATTCTGGAGAGCAGGTGAATGCTTTAAGGACTTAAGGATCTTCTGGTTAAAAAGAAATATAAAAAGTTTTGAACCTGAAATTGATAAGTCAGAACTCTAGCAGTTATAGATTTAAAAATTCATTCTAGACCCAATTTTTATTAGTTATCAAAACTTGCTTTCCTTTTTATACCCAATAACTTAGACACGTTCAAAACAACAAAAATGCCTTGCTTAACTGGTTTAGACCTCATTCTTTGAAAATACAAAGATCAAGGTTTAACTTTAAGCCTCACCATATATATATAAACAGCTTGTTTGAGGGTAAGTACTTAAGTAGTTTGAGATTTTATTTTCGAATCTGTAAAACAGAGTTCGTAGAAACCTTCCCACAGAGTTGCTGTGAAGATTAAAATCTATTAAATTCTACGCACATCATATTTAAATGTATATCTTCTATAACACACATAAAAATATTTATCTAACAATATTTAAATTTCTGCCCCTGGTAGCCTTGAAATATCTTGTAACTCAATAATTAGGTTTGCTTGTTTATTTTTTATTTATTCAGCAGATGTATTCATATCATTGTATGGCAACACAGTTGTCTTAGTAACGTAGCAATAGATGCGTTCTTGTGTTCATCCATTCGTTCACGGGTTCATCACCTTTTGGAGGTCTACCTTGCCCTGGGAATCCTTGTACACGTGTGAGATACACAAGAAAACAAAAGAGAGACCATCCCTTAGATCAGGGAGCTCACCTTTGAATGGGCGAGATGACCAGTAAACAAAGATACGATAAGTAAATGACGTCATGTGGCCCCAAGTGTTACGGGATACAGCAAAAGAGGCTGGAGAGAGAAGCTGGACAGAGCACAACTTGAAGTGTTCAACGTGCCAACCAGGGAAAGAGTGCTGAAGACATCTGGGAATGAACCTTCCCAGCACAGCACAATCCCATGGCAGGAGGGAGCAGGGGGCGGTAGGGTCCGAAGGCAAGGGGGGGTCAGGACCAAGGGCCCTACTATGCCAAGTTCTGGGCTTGGGAGTCTGAGTTTTTGACATGGTCCTTGACCCAACGATAACTAAAATGCAAATGAGAGGAGCTTGCAAGCACGGTTGTGTGATTTGTTTCCTGAAATAGATTGCATGCTCATTGAAGACAAAACATGACTTCTACATGGAATGGAGTTTACCAGTAAAGCTCTTCAGGGTCAACCTGGTGAGAATTTAGGAACAGGCAGAAGCCAAGCTGCTGATTTCCCAGATAAAGATGAGCAACTCACCAGTTGCCTTCTGGAGAAAGGGTCCCAAAGCTCAGCAGAAGGGAGGGGGCTATGTCTGCCCAGGTCCCCAGCTGCTCCCAGCATGCTAGTGACCGTTGGCTTCCTTTGTGCAGGACTTAGCCTGAGCAGCTGGGGTCAGGGTCGGTAAGCGCTCTAGGTTTTCCCCTGAAGTCAGCACACACCCTTCCAGGACAAAAGCCCCAGAGACGGATCAGGGGCTGGGGCTTTTCCCCTGCCCCTCCCCAGACAGCAGGAACGGAGGCTTCGGTGGTGTCTCCTAGAAGCCGAGTCGCAGGCTGCTCCTGCGGGCTCCAGCTATCTGAGCATCCTGCAAAAATAGAACAGTGTCTTGTGGCTCAGGATGTATTTCCAGAGCCTGCCTATTCCTTGATGGAGGGATAGGTTGGGTTCTTTTCGGTCGTGTTAAGAGAAACCTAATTGCAGAATTCACTCCTTGCAGACTTCTCTATCTTGAACAATTCTGGCCTTGCGGAAAGCAAAAGCCGATTTTCCCATGATTGAGCTAATAGAGTGTTTTGTGCAAATTCAACCCCTTTATCAGAGAAGGGCGAAGTCGTTATTTCCAATATGCTTTCACAACAACCTGCCAAAGGAGTGGGAGGTGTGCGTTATTCCCAGCAGATGGGAAGGCAGATCGCAGTGCACGTGGCAACGGAAACGACCCCCCGACTCCAAAAGCACACACTCCCGCCTCTTCTCTCCCAACGGCCTGCACCTCACTCCTCTTGCCTGGCTTTGTCTATAGCAGAAGTCATGCCATGAATGAGTCTGCACTTCTCCAGGTGACTCTGGTGGGCGCGACGGATGCCCGGGAGAATGACGTCGGATCCTGGGTTCCTCCGCCGCCCGAGTCCCTGCGGTGTCACGAAACGCTGCGTTAGTCATGACAGTCCTGCAGGTGAGGACGTTGGAGACGCCGCCCCTGCTCACTCACTGTCCGAGCAAAATGCCATCAACTAGGCAGCAGAAACAACCAACTTATTTTCTCAAGTTCAAGGTTAAGGCTCCCACCAGTTTGGTTCGTGGTGTGGGCTCTCTTTCTGGCTAGTGGACATCGGCCTTCTCACTGTCTTGGCACGTGGCACATGGGGAGAGAGATAGAGAGAGAGTATACTCTCTGGTGCCTCTTCCTAAAAGGGCACTAGGTCCATCACGGGAGCCCACCTTCACAGCCTTATCTAAATCTAATTGTCTCTCAAGGGCCCTTGTAAAGCGGAAACGCTCTGTGCACTGGTACCCAGACCTAGGGGGGCCTCGCCATGCATCAGTCACCAATCCCCGGGAACTCTATGAACACCTTGCCCATGTCCTCAAAGGCTCCTAGAGTGAGCCGGGCTCTACACACCTTGTCAGATACACAAAGGTCCGGCCAAACTCTAAATGCCTCACCACATCTCGTAGGAGCTTCTGCCCAACTTCAGCCCCAGAATATGAGTCTGGTGAGATGGGGCACTTGCACAACAGCAGGCAAAACTCAGTCCTCAGCGTCTGTGAGTAACAGAGAGGCAGCAAGAAGAAATAGGCAGCCGGGCCCCTAGGCTCCGGGAGCTCCCCAGGGCGGATGGAGTGTCTGTGTGCATCTCACTTGCTCAGCAGCCAAGGGCCCTGAAGGCAGATGGCTACCTTCTCACTCTGGAGTCCATACCCTGAGGACCTGAGATTGCCAAAGCATCGAAGGACATCCCGTTCTAGGAGGACCAAGGACAAGACTGCTCCAACTTCTCAGCACATTCCACAGTTACCGGAGAATGACTGTAGAAGGAGGAAGCCTCGGGCCAGCGCAGACCACGCAGGGACTGGTCCTCCTGCAGACCCAACTCCAAATACCATGCTCCTGGGCATCAGGGCTTCGGCATATGAACTGTGGGGACCCAGCTCAGGCTAGAGCTTGCTTTACCCGTCTGCTCATGTTAGGATGGAAATGCCGAGTCCCGTTCACCTCCTTCTGTGGGGCCACATGTAACGGCACGCCTCTGCCCTCCTGGAAGCACTCCGATCCTTGTGGGGGACAACTCGATGCATTCCTCCTCACCACTGTTTACTTCCTGCCCAGTTCCTGCCACTCGTGGACTTCCCTGTCACAGCCACATGCCCGACTTCAAGTCCAGCCACAGTTTCGAAGGAGCTGAGTTCCCATGTGTATGATGTCTCCAAGAGCTTGACCTCCGTTCCCTGTTTCCTTCACACCATTACCTGCTCTTGAACTTGACGTCATCTGCCGACGCCCACAGGCACACAACAGATTGAGCTTCAGTAGACCCGTGCTGAAATTCTGTGCTCTGGCCTGTTCATGCGCCTGCCCGTCCTTCCAGCACCTGTGATGGCGTGTGATGGAGATGGGTCTTCTTCTGTGATTGCCACACAACTCTTCATCTCTCCTCGGGGCACCAAGCCATTTTCCACCTCGTCCCTTTTCACCTTTGATTTTGGCGTTGCTGCTCATCTAAGCAGGGTTATATGTGGCATTGCCGTTAAGGCATTCTTGCTAAGAGTCTAAATCCTCTGGTCCATTTTCTGTTCATTGGATCCCCTTGAAATGTCCCACTCTTGGATGAACCCAACTGTCCCCTGTGTTGTGTCTGCACCCACAGGCCGCACAGAACCGCTGGAGAAATTCACCAGGCCAGGCAGTTCAGCACCGCCGTATGACTCTAGCTTCAGCTGGGCTCTCCTTGCCCTGATTGTTGTCAGATGTTCTACTCCACAGAGGACGTGTGAACCATTATACAGACAGTCCCTTTCCTCTGTCCTCCCAAAGCCCGTCCTCACATGCATAATCACACTATTCCATTCTCCTATTCGCCGTAGAAACTGCTAGAGACATCGCAACTACTCTTACACTTGTAAGTCTAGGCCTCACTCTCTGTCTTTTACCATTTCCTATTATCCAGGAAAAATAGAAATCATTAGATAAAAACTCAGCAACTACCACCAGCAGATCTACATACGGACACGCACCTTTTCCTCGTGTCTTGTCTCTCCTCTTCTTCCTGCATTTTAACTTCTTCTCCACTGACTTTTCCATCAGCATTTGAATAAACACTGCTTCTCCCACTTCGCAATAATTAAACATCCCTCCTGGCTTTGTGTCCTCGTGGCCGCTCCCCAACCTCACTTCTTCTGACTTTATTTAGAGTAACTCAGAGTGTCTTGGAAACTTGCTCTCTCGGTCTCTCACCATCTACTCACGCGTCCCTGCGTTGCAGCCAACTACTGTCCTCACCGTGGCGTGCAAACTGCTGCCTCCAGAGTCAACACCAAGGACCTCCCTGCTTGTAAATCCTCACCTCACTGGCAACTTCCAGCACTGTGCCTGGTAGTTAGTAAGCATTCAACAAACATTTGCTGAGAGAATGTGCCAACATCTCTGAAGAGGTCCAAGTCCTGAGAGCGAGATATCTTTTGTGAGTAAATTCAAATATCTTTCCTTAGAAAGGGTAGCTTTGTATATTTATCCAGCATGCATTCGTTGAGTTACTCGTTCAGCAAATACTGAGTGACTGCATGCTGTGTGTTAGTCTCTGGTTAGATGCTGCCATCGTAGAATTAATTTGAAAAACAGGCCCTGCTCACAAGTACGATACTCTGAGAAGCATGCCAGCAGATAATAGGACAACTGTGCATCCATGTAGTAAGGGATATGCACATAAGGTATAGTGTGTGACATGCATACACACACAGTGCTCCGTGATGCCAGTGGATAAAGAAAGAGGATCTAAGTGACAGGGGGGACTTCCAAAATGAGGGATTTCCAAGAAGTCACATTTCTTGAGACAGTTACTCTGCCTTCCCCAAGAATATAGGAGTCCCTGGGGTCCTTGGTCATACCTCGAATCGTTCAAGGGATTAAAGAATTATTCCTCATAGACATCGAACCCTATGAAGCCCTGTATATTTTTAACTATTTAAAGCAAACTCAATCATTTTTTATTTACTTATTTACAAGATAAAACAAGATAAAAAGACTGTTTCGACATTAGCCAGGGAAAATCGGACCAGTCCTCAAAGCTTAGGTGCAAAGTGGTGTAGACTCCAACATTCTGTGGTCTTTTTCCCTCTTCCAATCAACCACCATGAAACTGAACCATCTTCTGCAGTGATTTCCTTTTCCTTAGAGTAAAAAAATATATATATGGCTTCAAAATAAAAGTCTCCATAAAGGACGCCAATGCTTATCGTGATTGGGTTTGGCAACCCGTATGAAGCTTTGGAATACTTTGGCTTAGCAATCTGACTCTTTCTCAATAAGCCATAAGGATCAAAAGGGATTTTTGACATCCCAATTTTTTTTTGTCATTCACTCTTTAAATAGAATCTTAATCTTTATCTTGAGTTGTGCCATGGAGCGTGGTATCCTAAATCTCCCAAGACACACGAAAGTTACAGAAGTCCTCTGCACAGATTATTTTAATTTCAGTTAAAAGGTGGATGCAACTCCCAGAAAGAAAGCAATGCCAAGGAGTCCAGCAGCCCAGGGCCTCACCCTTGTTCATGAGTGGGCATCTCTGGCTTAAGAACGATGTTGGACCTTTGTATTAGCTACCCCAGGTTACCTGTTGTGTTCTGTAATGAGCCACCATGGACCTGTGAGCACTTCTTATTCCAGAGTGAAATGTTGAGTATGAAGTGAGCTGTTGACCCTTCCTCAATCTTTCAGTCGTCACTCAAGGGAGCAGCAGAGCCTGACTGAAGTCGTGTCCATTGCTAGGACTCAAAGACGTCTGGGAAATGAGTGAGCACATGGGTGGGCAGGCCTGGCTACATGAAGGACTGTGGAGTCTCCCAGGGGTGTTCACCCACAGACAGGCAGCCATGCTAGGGAACGAATGCTCAGTCGTCAAGCAGGAGGACTCCCTGTGCGGTCCACTCGTTATGGTCTTGCCCCGTGATCCTCTATGGGGCGGGTGGCTAAGTCGAAACTTAAAATGCTGTTTTAATAACACTCTCAGCTCTCAAGTGCATCCTGTCCTTCTGTGCAGCAGTAATTACTCAAATGTCCCCACCTGGTCCCTAAGTTTCTAATTCACTTCAGGTGCCCCTACAAGCCCTGAGGTACCAACTTCCCCATCATTTCCCTTCCGCGTTCACTGCTGCTGCCCACGTGAGGGCCGCATCACTGCCGTACCTGGCTCTGGGGCCTTCGAGGCACTACTGGTGTCTGTGCCAAGACGCCCTCCCCAGATCCCCTGATGTGCCACCCCCGGGAGGCTCCATTTTCAAGGTTACACTATGTCCTGCTCAAAAGAGAAAATCTCGCCCTCACTCCCCCTTCCTTCCTCCTGAGCATCCACACAGCCCTTTCCACTTCTGACAGGCAGCATGTCTCTCCACAGGGCCGAGGCAGGACTCTCAAAGACAAGGGAGAAAAGCGTGTGATGTGGACACCCCACGCAGTCGCTCCCTGGATGCCCCAACGGAAAGGTTTTTACTCTAAGCAAATTGACCCACACAAACAGCTCCTTCGCCCTCAACTCATCAACCCAGCCCAGGTGCACCTGCTTCTCAGCCGTGAGCCTACGGACGGCCAGAGGGAATATTTTCCTTGGTTCTCCCAGACACTGAGGTGAGAGTGTGGACATGCAGAGATTGGCTTTCAAGGCAGCCCCGCTCCTTGGCTCCGTGTCATCCTGAGTGAGCTCAATGCCTCGGCAGCTCATCTATATAAAGTAACAGCAACAACAATCGTTGCTGCTTCATGGGATTTTTTATTTTTTGTAATGAGGATTAAATGCGATACTTGTAAAATATGCACATATTAAACCCAAGACTTGTTAGCTATTTTGCTGCTTTGGAATTGACTAACAAAGTATAACTTAGAAACAGGGAAGTAGGAGCCCCGTCTTTGTCATGGAACTTGGGGTTTCCTCCGTTTTCTAGGGGCTTTGGAGATGCCCCGTTGTCCACGAGCCTCTCGATGGATATGGATAACCAGAGCAAGGAAGGTGTTCCTAGGGGAACAAGGGGTGAAGGGAGACAGCCAGCCAGAAACAAAGGACGCTGAAAGGCAGCTGTCCAGGTAGCCGGCAGTCGGGAATGGGCCATGTCACACAATCCAGACATGCTTGGAGCATTCGTTGCAGAAGGTCAAGCCTTTAGGTGAAAGTGTAAGTCTAAAAGTCAGCGGATTTGCATATAGAGACCGACAAGAATCAGAAAATGGAGAAACACCATTACGCCTGCATATTTCTAAGCAGCTAATTCAGGATCAGAAAAATAATAATGATGTATATTAAGCTATTTTACTAGTAAAAAGCCATCAGACCATGTCATCTGAAACTGCTGCTATAGAGAGATTAGCAGATTCACAAAACCTGTCAGTGCTGGTGGAAGTCACTTTACCAAAGACCACAAAGACAGATCGACGGTTAGTGGTGTGATGACTAAGGAGCACTTGTTCTGTCTCCCCCATCCCCAGTCTTCCTCCGTCTCTTTTTCCAGCTTTGCTGCGTTTTTCTTTTTTCTCGCACTCCATCCTATAAAGTTGCTTAGTTATTTTTCCTGGATTACTGAAAAAGCTCATAAAAGCGCTCTGTCTTCCCTTTCTTTATTCACAGCCTTTTTACTAGGTCATTGAAGGAAATAAACAAAAAGAAAAAACTGACAACAGTAAAAACTGTGCATGGACATTTGCTGTTGGCGAAAAACAAGCAGAAGGATCAAATTCCAAAACAACTGGAAAGTCTCATAGGCTACCTCAAGGAAGATAGGGCTGTCTCTTCAAAAATCACTGTTACACAGAATTGAAAATGAAGGTTCTTAATCAGCAAAACTGGAGGTGCGTGGAAAGTTGACCAATCAAATCCACCTTTAATAAGTATTTAAATGAAAAAGGCATACAGAATAATTCCATAAAAATATGTTTATCTACTTGGTACACAAAGTTTTGGAATAGATTGCTTTAATGAAGTTCATTTTCTCTATGCAAACTTGCCAATCTCGCCTAAATTTGATCAAAAGGTGTTTTTACATAGAAGGAATGTTTATGAGTACAGAAAGCCTGATAAGTTACGTATACAGATATTGCAGTGCTGTTCTCTTTGAGCACTATTTTATGGCATTCACTCACACACACACACACACACACACACACACACACACACACACACACACACATTGTTTTATTCAAAGGGAATTAAATCTAGAGAGTGAGACAATACATTCTTTGTATTTCAAGTAAAGGACTTCCTCCCTGAGAATGAAAGACAGTAGAATTGGTTAAACTATGTCTGCTTAAAATTGATATGTTAAAGCCGCCCCCTTGCCACCTCCAAATGTGACTGTATTTAGAGATAGGATGTTTAGAGAGATAATTCAGTTTCATGAGGCCAACAGTATTGTCCCCAATTCAGTATGACTGGTGTCACATGTGGACAGCAGAGACATCAGGAGAGCACATGCACAGAGATGACCCTGGGAGGACACAGTGGAAAGATGGCCGTCTGCAAGGCAAGGGAATGGCCTCCGGAGACACAGAACCTGTCAGCACCTTGATCTTGAACGTTCAGCCTCCAGAACTAGGATAAAACAAATGTCTGCTGTTTAAGCCACCCTGTTGATGGTGATTTGTTATGGCAGCCCTGGAAAATTAATACAGTTAGCTAATGCATAACAAGTCTCTCGTCCAAACAACTAAAGAAAGAGAATAAAATATATTTAATGTGCTGGAAATCATTGGTGAGATAGCAAGGCAAGGAAGATAGGATCTGGAAGAATATAAAACCCACACTGTCACACCTGACATTTGAGGACAGTTTTGCCAAAGGTGTTCTGCTGATTCTCAAAAAGGGGATTGAGAAGCTTAGGAGCTGAGGAAAGCTATTGGCAGTCTCATAGGGATAGAGAACAAAAATCAGAGTCTAGGGTCTGCCAACAAGAAGAACCCTAAGAGACTATATGTAGAACTAATGGTAAGCCCAAAGGAAAATAGTATTCACAGGAAACAAAGTTCAGCTCAAAATCCTATGAACTCCATAAATTAGATTGTTCTAGAATTTCTACTGCTCCTAGTCACTTGTCAAAAGCACTGTGCATTCTCTTTGGAGAAAGAAAATAGCAACCTAGGCATCAAATTAGATTAAAAAAAATTTTTTTATATACAGTGTCTAGCACTCAATCCAAAATAATAGCGTACATAAGCAGGAAACAATGGACAATGGAAATAGACAGGGGTTTAGCTGATGTTATCAGATATGACTAATAAGTTAAGAAACTTTCAAAAAGAGTTAAAGAACTAGAAACTATAAAGAAAAAAGATGGAAATTTCAGAACAAAAAGATGCAATGACCACAATTAAGATCTCACTGGATGAGTCTAACAGCAGCTTAGACCCAGATGAAAAAAGAATTAGTGATCTGGAAGGCAAGTCAAGAAAAAATATTCAGGATGAAGCATAAAGAGACAAAGGGTGTGAATTGAATCCCAGTAGGGAAGAGAGCAAAAGGGAAGGAAAATTTTCCAAGTTGACAAAGAACGCCAAGTCATGGCATCAGAATTATATAAAATTCAATTGATTAAAGAAATAAACTCATTTAAGTTCAGAAGCCCCTCACCACGGAGTCACCTGCCTGTAGGTCAGGAGGATGGATGATGTATCCACTGGCTTTTGTTCTTCATTGATTGAGGGTTCACCTAGGAAATTGCATTAGTCAGAGTTCTCCAGAGAAACAGGACCAACAGAATACAATCATGGTTACACATTTGCAGGAAATGGCTTATGTGATTTCATAGATCGGGATGTCCACAGTCTGCTGTTGGCAAGTTAGAGACCAAGGAAAACCAATGGTGCAATTCCAATGCACGTCCAAAGACCCAGGAGCCAGGAGCACTGATGTCCGAGAGCAGGAGAAGATGGATGTCCTGACTGGACAGAGAGAAGATTCCCTCTTCCTCCACCTTTCTGTTTTATTCAGATCTTCAGTGGACCGGATGACACTGCCCACACTGGTGAGGATGGATCGTCTTTCCTCAGTTCACTGACTAAAATGTTCATCTCTTCTGGAAACACCTTCACAGATACCTCCAGGAATAATGCTTTACCAGCTATCTGGGCAGCCCTTAGCTCAGTCAAGTGGACACGTTAAAATGAACCATCAGGGAGCAGAATGATCGCTTGAAGCCAGAAGTTCGAGACAAGCCTGGGCAACAAAGTGAGACCCTGTCTCTACAAAATATTTTTCATAATGCGATAAATTTTTTTAAAAAACATCAAAGATGTGCATTCCCTCTAGCTTTCTGTCTGCACTAACATGGGACCAATGTGCTCCCATGACATTGAAGGCAATGTTAATACAGAAAGGAGAGACGCACAGCACGTGCTTGAGGTGGGATACTGTCACCACAGATGACCTCTTGTGGACCTATGGACCACTCTTTAATTAAATTCACATGTGACCTGAGGAGACAAGCCCCGGGAGCCTGTGGTGTTTGCTACACACCTCATTCAATAAAATAATTACTTAAAAAACAAACAGAAAATCCTAGCATCATGTTAGACTTTGTATAGTCACGAAGTTCACAAAGCCACGGCCTCTGTCTGCTTTGGAGAACAGACCTCTAATCATCAGTAAAAGCAATACAGCAACCACTGTCCCGAGAGGACGGTGGTGGCTATGCATCTAAACATTTTACCTAGGATCGGGAAACTTGAGGAAAGTAAGTTTGACTTGTTCTCATCCTGAGCAGGACTGTCCCTGCAGGAGCTAAATGCATCCGCTGAGCCGTGTTAATCGGCCTCCGAGACTCCCACTGAGCTGCATGGAACATTTTGGAGAACAGATGAAGGCTTAGCTCTTGCCCACTGGGAGCTTATGATCTGTGGCTTCAATCATTCCCGTTTGTTTGGCTACTGACTGTTTCTCCGACTTTTGCCAAATTCATCTACACGTGAAGCGGATCTGAAAAGCCGAGTGTCGAGCGATTTCAAAGCAGCTTGGGGACAAAACCCAAGCAGAGGGCTGCAAATCAGGCGCCGTTGGCTGAACCTGCTGTCGCAACCTGCAGCGGATGGCGACACACTCGCGCCGAGATTCCCATCCATCAAAGCCTGGCAGGACCTCAGAGCCACCTGTGCGCGCTCCTGCCTCTCCTAAGGACGCAGCCAGCCACAGCCGTTTCCAGTTAGTACGAAAATCAAAAGGCTCGCAAGCAGGCGCCCTCGCGAGGCTGTCTCTTCAAGTCTACCTCACTCTGCACTTGTCCCCAGCCCCACGCAGCTTACCGTGAAGCCCTCGTTCAGGTGAATGTCACATGTGCAAAGAGAAGGAATCAGGAAAGGGAGTTATTTTGGGAGTAAATTTTGCTGGAGAGAAAGGCTGTCGCCT
This sequence comes from Carlito syrichta, assembly GCF_000164805.1. Classification (NCBI taxonomy): domain Eukaryota; kingdom Metazoa; phylum Chordata; class Mammalia; order Primates; family Tarsiidae; genus Carlito; species Carlito syrichta. Next base: position 125,408 of record NW_007247807.1, on the reverse strand, counting down.
AAAGTCTGCTCAAATCACAGATAAGATTCATGTTAAGATTCTGTTCTTCCTCTGCTGCTGGAGGTACTGGTTACAAGGACATCTTGAGACGTGACTTTCCCCTCGTGGTTGCCTGTGTCTTCCCATCAGGCACTCGCTAGTCTTCCTGAGCTGAAAGTCTTAACCCTCAGCTCGTAGGAAGCTCTTTCTTTATTAGGAACTGTTTCAAGCATCCCCAAAACATAGAGCACTACGAAGAAACACTCATAATCTTGTATTATTAAAGACGATATTCTGTCTCAATACTTTAGTTTTTATTATTTTAAAGAAATAAATCGGTATAGTTACAATGTAAGTCTCCCATACACGAGGGGGAAACAAACAAACAAACAAAAAACAACCTAGAATTACCTTTTGGAGGGCAGGCTCCTTGCAGCTTAGGCTTCCCCCACGAGGTGCATGTTCTGGGAACCCATTGGCATCAGGGTACCAGCTAACATTTTTGTGAGAGGCTGTGTTCGGCCTCTGTGAATTTTTTTTTTTTGGAGAGTCTTCCAACGTGTTTGCCCATTTTCATGGTGGGTGATTTATGAGTACACCTGTCCACACCATGCCGAGTTTCTGACCAAAACCAGCATGACCCCCGTGCTCCACCCTCCCTATTCGCCCGACCTCACCCTGAGTGACCTTTTTTGTTTCCCCAAATGAAAAAATGCCTCCATGGGAAACATTTCTCCAATACGGGAGAGGCGAAACAAGAAATGGCAGAAGCACAAGAAAGCATCAAAACTGATGAGTTCAAAACCTGTTTTGAGCAGTGGAAAAAGCATCTTGATGGAGATATTGCATCAGACGGAGAGTATTTTGAAGGCAACCGAGGTTTACATACATAAGAATAAATACAAACCATTTATAAATAAATTTGGGACTTATTGGGGCCCCCTCATACACCGCCCCAATTCCTACTACGTTATGCTTCCAGCAAGATAACTATTATCAGGGATTAGGTGTTCAATTAGTTCTAACAGTGTGCTGTTTTCGCTGTATGCAAAAGTATATATTTATTCTCACAGTCTTGGAGCCTAGGGGAAAAAAGAAAACAAAAGAAAGCACATATCCATGAATAGTAAATTAAACTTTATGGATATAGCAGAATACTATAAATGTCATCATATATCTTGTACTTTTCAGTCAATGCTTTCTATGATTCATCCACATTAATATACACTCTTTTTAACACCCGAAAAATTCCATTGTATGAATGTTCCCAAACGTAAGTGTTCGTTCTCCTGCCTGAGGACACGCAAGTTATTTCAAGCGTGTCTCCTGGCAAGTGACACTGCAGGGAACATGCTTACATGTCCCATCAGGCTCACGTGTGAGAGTTTCTCTAGGAGACATCCCAGAAAAGCAGCTTTGGGGTCATGAAGTGTGCCCCTTCTCTGTGTCCTCCAAAGTGGCTCTCCAAAGAAGGTGTGATCTCACAGTAATCTCTTAGCCAATATCTGCGAGGCTGACTTGACATCTGCAGGACAAGCAGGCATCTTCAGTCCCGGCATGGCCAGGTTTTGATCTGAGCAGGTGACCATCATCACCGAACCAGTGACCTTTGCGGCAGAGTGAGCTGACCTCTGCCCGCAGAGGCAGACCCTGACGTGAAGCTGGAATACACTTCAGATTCTGCATGATGAAATGTTCAATCCCCATTTACACAACATGGCAGACAAGTGATCAGCCGGCTGGTGTATATCAAGAGCACACCTATCTGATCGTCAGCCACTCTGTTACATAATTGGCCGGCATTCGGCAAAGTTTAATTAGATTGTCCCTGGCCAGCCCCTGGAGTTTTATTAATTTAATGACATTGAAATGAGATGGTCCTGGACTTGTTGCAAAACACTTCTGACTGTCTTTGAACAAGAGCATCTGTGCTCCCAGCGTAGCCCAGGGAGACCCGCCTTGCCTTCCTCTATGACCTCCCGGGGGTGAGAAATCACCGTCCAAGCAGGAGCCACACAGGAAGCAGGGGCTATGTCTGGAAGGAGGGGAGGGAGAGGAACCACCCTGACACACGGGTCAGATCAGAGCCCCGCTACAGAGAGCCTGAGGCCGCCTCCTGACACGCACACACAGGCCCCATGTTTGCTACTGTCCCTGCCGCCTAGAACAGCCACGTGGCCTCTCTGCCTCAGCGTCCTCATCTGCAAAACGGAGACAGTCACAATACCTACTTCGTGGGTCCAGTGCTCTCAACAGTGCCTGGCACGGGGCATGTGCTACCCACGCGGCTGTGCTGATGAGCACGACGTGTGATGAGGGAGAGCAACGTGGCCCTGCCCCCCAGCGGGCCTGAGGACCTGAGGGCAGAGCCCCTCTTTGCTGCTCACAGAGTGAGCGCCCCGCCAAGTCCCACTGTCCTCCCGAGTCTTGGTTTTCTCCACTGTCACGTCAGGCAGCGACGTAACCCACGAGTCTGTGGCTAGGAGTTTCCATGTCAGCCTGGGAGTCGTTTTGCGCCTGTTCCTCTCTGCACCTGCACTTTGAAGATCTTTTTCTCCTTTCTGACCCAGTTGGGTGCTTGCTTGAGAATTCCGGAGGCTGTTCCAGGGGCTGACGCTGGAACCAGAGCATGGAGAGCCATGGCAGGTGTTCAGCGGTCACCTGAAGGCAATGAACCCACCCCCTGGCACCGTGGGGATGGATGGGCCAGCTCTCTGGGGGGAAGCAGTTCAAGATGGCCGTCGAAGCAGGACCTGTGCCTGTGCTACTCCCAGCTCCTCCTCGCTCCTTTCTTTCCTTTTAACATCCTCCGTCCTCAGACTAATTTATTTATTTTTTTAGTAAGAGTCTCACTCTCACCCAGGCTGGAGTGCAGTGGCACACTCATAGCCGCTGCAACCTCGACCTGCTGGGCTCAGGCGATCCTTCCACCTCAACCTTCTGAGTAGCTGGAACTACAGGCACACGCCACCATGCCCGGATAGTTTTTGGATTTATTGTAGAAACGAGGTCTTGCCAATTTGCCCAGGCTGGTCTCGAACCCGTGGGCTCAGGTAATCCTCTCGCCTCCGCCTCCCTGAGTGCCAGGATGACAGGTGTGAGCCACCACGCCTGGCCTAGTCTAAGTTTTGAGATGACTTCTTCGAGGCCTGAGCCTGGACATTTCCACATCTGATGGCTTCTGGGATGAAGTCACTTTCCTTCCGCTACCTCCCATGCTTGTCCCTTTTGCCCTGCAAGCGGTGAGCCGCAGAACCGGGGGTCTGCAGCAAGGCTGTGTTCGGAGTGTGGTGTAGCTTGGGCTGGGTGTGCCGGGCCCATGTACCATGTTGGAGAGTTTGCATGGCCTTATCTCTGCCGCGTGGGCCTGGCCTTGGGGTAACACCCTGAGGCACCGCATCCACACGAAACCCCAAGGTGTGGGGTTGGGAATGCATGGAGTGGGTCACACTCTGTTTATTCAGCAGAGAAGGGACACGGCCCCCCAGACGGTCCCACCGCCCCCCTGTCAGTCATGAAGAAATGTCAACCCAGGTGCTAGTTCCTCCTGGCATCCAAGGCATCACTGATACCCTTGCCCATAACCCGCCCCCTGCCCTCTCCCCCATCGTACCTTCCTGGGTTCCGGGCTAATGAGAAGCTGCCTGGGCTCAGAGCCCTGGGACCACGGACGTCCTTTTGATATGTGCGATGCTTCGTGTCTGAGCTTTCTCCTCTGCTGTGTTGCCGCATCACCATCCGTCCCAAATCTTCTCTAGAGGGAGGCCGAGTGCGAGCTGTCTGTCGAGTTTCTAAACTTTCTTATTTCCCGCCCCACCTCAGCCTTCGGGAGGAATGGCATTTGGACGGAGGAAGTCAGGTGAGGTGGGGAAGGAAGCCCCGAAAGTTCAGCTTATAAACTCGGTCCCGGTGAAAAGTGCAGAAAAGGTGCCAGGGGCAGTGGCTCATGCCTCTAGTCCCAGCGCTTTGGGAGGTTGAAGCGAAAGGATTGCGCGAGGCCAGGAGTTTGAGACCATCCTGGCATCATCGTGAGACTTCATCTCTACAAAAAGTTTTAAAAATTAGCCAGGTGTGATGGTTCATGCCTGTAATCCCAGCACTTTGGGAGGCTGAGGCAGGAGGATTTCTCAAGGCCAGGAGTTTGAGGCCGGCCTGGGCATGATAGTGAGACTTCATCTCTACAAAAAAATTTTTTTAATTAGCCAGGTGTGGTGGTTCATGCCTATAATCTCAGCACTTTGGGAGGCCAAGGTGGCAGGATTTCTTGAGCTCAGGAGTTCCAGATGAGCCTGGACAGCACAGGGAGACCTCATCTCTGCAAAAAAAATTTTTTTTTAATTATCCAGGCGTGGTGGTGCGCGCCTATAGTCCCAGCTGCTTGGGAAACTGAGGTAGGAGAATTGCCTGAGCCTAGGAGTTTGAGGCTGCAGTGAGCCTGGATTATGCCACTGCTTACCAGCCTGGACAACAGAGTGAGACCCCGACTCAAAACAAAAGTGCAGAAAAGAGGTTTCTAAAGGTGGGGAAGAGACACCTTGGACGGGCTCTCGCTGGCTCATTCCTGCCTGGGCGTTTTCTTCCCTTTTCCCACTCAGCCCCTCCCTGCCAGCCCCATGTGGGCTCCAAGATGCCCACATGCCCGAGGTCGGCCCAGTCTCCTCCAGCAGCTTGTCACCCTAGAGATGGTCATCCTCGAACCATGGTACATCACCCTAGAGATGGAGCCAAGGCTGGGCATGGTCGGACAGCCGGCCGTGCAACTCGCCTGGAATCTTCATCATGGCGGCTGTGAGTTAGCCTGTGGACGCGCCCTCCACACGTTGCCTTCGCTGGTCCCTTTGCAAAGAGAAAATCCTCCCCCAGTCTCTCCCACCACGAGGGGAAATAAAGATGGAAACCGCTCCCAACAGCATGCACCATCTTCAGGGCTAAAAATCTCCACTGTGATTGCATGAAGGCCGAGTTGGACACGGCCCTCTAGAAGGCGCCACGTGGGAAGCGTGAGCTCTGAGCCACTTCCTGCCTCCTAGGACAGAAACCCCCCAAATGCCAGATGCTCGATTCTAAGAAGGAGGAGGAACCAACCGTGCATACGGCTGAGCTAGCCCTGGGAGCCACGCCATGGTCGTGAGTACAGGGACAGGGCTTCGTGGCCCCTGTGAGACTCCGTAAGCCAAGGCAGACGTGGCTGCCTTTGCCCTTGTCCACAAGCAGGACTGGGTCAAAGCCAAGATAAGACCTTAAACTTGTCCCAGTCAGCGGGACGAGGCTGATCTGCCCCGCCTGTCCGTCCCTCGGCTTCCCTCCTGGTGGCCTCAGCCGTTGGGCGGCACTCCCAACTGTCCCGGTCCTCCACCTCAGGCTCCACGTTTTAAAAACATCAGAAGGAAAGCGGCGGCCGTAATGGGAAACTGTTGGCGGCGGGGGTGGGATTGGCAGTTGAGGGAACCTGCTAGGGCAGGAAGGGGCATACCTCATTAACAGGGGGACCTGGATGGTCAATGTTTGTATACCTAACCCTGAATTGTATCCCACATCTTTACATTAAAAATAAAAAATAAAAAAATAAAAAAAAACAGAACAAGGGTTCAGGCCACATCAAGAGATCTAGTTGCATTTGAACAAAGTCTTCTAGGAGAAAACGCCCGGAAACCGTGCTGTTGATGGAGACCTCAACCTGGCAGCCAGCCTAGGAAACTGAGGCCTGGAGACCAGCCTCCCCAGTCCCCTGTTCTGCCGGGAGACACCCGCTTGGACCCAGCAGAGCTCTCTCTCTCTTCACGTGTTTGGTAGCTCGACGGAACTTTCTGATCAGTTATCGAACCTGGAGAAAGGGATGGGGAATCTCACCGAACACGGAGCGGGAGGACCAGGACGTCCCTTCCTGTGACTCCCACACGAGCCTCTGTGCAGCTCCGCCTCCCCCACGGACGGTCTCTCCATCTCCCTTGGCGTTACTCTAAAGCAGCACCTGACACTGGGCGATTCATAAGAAAAGAGGCGTGTTTGGCTCATGGTTCTGCAAGCTGCACAAGAAGCGGGGTGCCGGCATCTGCTCCTGGCGTGTCCTCAGGGAGCTACGATCATGGCAGAAAGGAAGGGGACAGGCATGTCACATGGCGAGAGCGGGAACAAGTGGGGAAGGTGGAGCCAGGCCCTCTTTTTTTCTTTTTTGTTTTTGAGTTCGAGTCTCACTCTTGTCGCCCAGGCTGGGGTGCAGCAGCACACTCATGGCCACCACAGCCTCCACCTGCTGGACTTAGGGGATCCTTCCACCTCAGCCTTCCAAGTAGCTGGAACTATAGATGTATGTCACCATGTCCGGCTATACCAGGCCCTCTTAAACAACCGGCTCTTGAGTGAAGTGACAGAGTGAGAGGCTACCCATCACTACGAGGACGACACCATGCCGTCCATGAGGGACCCGCCCTAGAGACCCAGACACCTCCTGCCAGGACCCCCTCCAGCACTGAGAGCCTTTCAATATGAGGTTTGGAGGGGACAGACGTCCACGCCACATCACCCCTGGCTTGTAGACTTGTCGCCTCTCCAAGGTCAATCCCAGGCAGGAAAGTCGGATGCCGGGGAGCCAGTCTCGCCACTGCCAGTCGGAAAACCCTCCTTGGATCCTTCTCGATTTCTCTTTCTTCCTTTCTCTCCCCTTCCACACATAAGAGATGCACATAATTTTACAACCAAGCATCACAGAAAGGTTTAAAATAAAGGCCGCCCCCCGCTTAAACTCTGGCCTCCAATCCCGTTTTCCGGAGCCAAGGGCGTTCTCTGTGTGTTTCCTCCAGAGATTGGCTGCAAAGCCCCAAAGACCAGGCTGTGGCCCCAAGCCCTGGGTTCTGCTTTCTGAGGGTGTGACTTCCTTTCAGAGGGCACTTCTGTCCTCCTAGATGAGACCCTTCTACCCTGCCTCCCCCGCAGTCGTGCCGTGTTAGCACACATGCCACACCAGCCACTGATGGCAGTGTGTATATTTCCACGGCTCCTAAATAGCTTTCCTCACGATTCCAAACAGTGTGCTGGGACTGTATTTATCTTCTTGTATTTTGTTTTGTTTTTCCTGAGGCTAATAATGGCCTCACTTTTTCACTGAAATCAGTTTTTGTTTTTGGGGGGTTTTTTTGTCAGAGTCTCCCTCTGTCACCCAGACTGGAGTGCAGTGGCCGCTCCTGGCCACCGCAGCCTCGACCTGCCGGGCTCCAGCGATCTTCTGCCTCAGTCTTCCAAGGAGCTGGAACTACAGGCGTGCGCTACCACGCCTGGTAATTTTGGATTTATTGTAGGGACAAGGTCTCGCCAAGTTGCCTCAGCAGGTCTTGAACCCGTGGGCTCAGGCAATCCACTCATCTCGGCCTCCCAAAGTGCTGGGATGACAGGCTAGCCCACCGAGCCTGGCCTGAAATTAGTTTTTATAAACCAGCCCTCGACCTTCCAACATCTGTTCCTTGACCTTTCACACCTGTAGAAGGTTATTGTAGTTATTATTTTCTGATTCCTGGAGACCCCTCTCCAGAGAGCTCCATCCTGCTCCTGTGAACCAGTTTTCTGCTGACTGGCTGTACCTGCTGTTCTGGAACTTTCCTTCACAGTCCACGAGTGAAGTCTGCAATCACTCCAGGGTGTCCTCGCTGACCCAGTGGTTCAGCTGTACCTGGGAGCATGTGAGAAATGCAGCATCTCAACCCAACTTTGCACCCGCAGCCTTGGAATCTGCCTCTGAATGGGATCCCGGTGATGCACTTGTGCACTCAGGCTTGAGAAACACGGCCATGAGCCACTGCCAGGCAGGCCTGGACTTCACCGTCTCTGCTCATGGAACCCTAGGGGAATCCCCTCAGGAAGGCCCACATGCTAGAGCACCACGAGGTGTCTCTGTGAGCTGCATGCTGAGGACAAGGAGTCCCAGAATGCTCTGTCAGCCAGCCTGGGCCTGCAGGAAGGACGGGCTTGAAGAACGCTGGGGGCACCTCGGCGTGTGCTGGACACTGAGTGTGGGCCTGGCGTCTGGGAAGCAGGGATTTGTGGAGCCCTCCACAGGGCAGTCTTTTTAGACCTTAACTTAATAAAAAAGTACATGGCTGGACACGGTGGCTCAAGCCTGTCATCCCAGCCCTTTGGGAGGCCGAAACGAGGGGATTGCCTGAGCCCACGGGTTCGAGAACAGCTTGGGCTACTTGGCAAGACCTCATCTACAATCGCTCAAATAATTAGGTGGACATGGTAGCACACGCCTGTAGTTCTGGCTACTTGGAAGGCTGAGGCGGCAGAAGGATCGCCAGAGCCCAGCAGGTCGAGGCTGCGGTGGCCGTGAGCAGCGTGCCACTGCGCTCCAGCCTGGGCCAGAGTGAAACCCCAACTCAAAAAAAGCACACATTTAGAAAAGGAGAGGACAGGATGTCTTATAAGGGCTACAGCCCTGCAGGCTAGAAAGTGTAACCTTTAGCCAAGGCCAGAGAGAGTCACTGGAAGGGGCAGGGTTGGGTGGTGGCTAAGGATCCACATTCGACGCATCCAAGGAGTGGCTATGAATATTCATGAAGGTGGCCCTGATGCGTGCACATTGAACAAGCATGCATGTAACCTGTGAACCATGCCTGCTTGGGGTGGTGGCCTAACATTCGAATGTATTGCAGTAAGTCCTGTATGTCGAAAAGCCTCCCGGGCACAAAGGCACTCAGTGTGCAGCCTCTGTAAACCAGCCAGAACCAGAGCCCCATGATCGGGGCTCGCATCAGGAGACAGTGACTGACATCAGCCTCTTGTCCAACCAAAGCTTCAGTTAACGCTGGAGGAACAGAGATCAGCAGTCAGCGTCAGTCAGCGGGGAGAGCTGTGATGGTTTTCAGATCGCTTGTCGCAGGTCAATGCTTGTTCAGCTGCTAGAGAAGAAGAAAAACCTCATGGCAGTTAGAACACAGTTTTTTAAGCATAGGGTGTGTGACTTAACCCTTGCCCGGCACGGCCTCAGGGCCTGTCTATAATTTGGTGTCATTGCCACAGAGAGTCTGTTCTGTCAGTCTCATGGCTTACAATCTGTTTTAATGTCAGTGCTGGTCAGTTGTCATGTTTAAACTCCGAAAGGGAGGGAACAGAGCAAGGCGTGTCTGACCTCTTGTCCGGTCATGGCTGGGAACAAAGTTTTTAAGGGACTGCGGTGGGTTCCCTTGGTCACTAAGGGGTCCGTGCAGTCGGGCATAGGTCAGGACTTTATTTTTAGCTGACATTCCACACTGCACATGTCCCAGGGGGTGGCGTGGCTTCCAGAGGCATCGTCCTTGGACTCCCTGGGCTCCCGCAGAAAGGCTGTCTGCTCCCACGGTGCTCTCACGCCCTTTCCTCTGCCTTCTCCCATGGGCAGAAATAATCACGTCTCAGACGACACACACTTCCCAACTCCTGGCATCTTTCGAATTTTAGGTTAATGCAGGAACTTGGAGGAAACAGACTCACCTTGCTTCCTGGTTTTCTCAGCTGGCCACGCGATTGCACGACACACAGGAGTTGTCACGACTCGTGCTCTTAAAGTGTCTTACGATGGAAAGGAATTCCTGCCATGTGCACAGCACACCACTCATTTTTTCAAACCCCTTTGCGAGAAACTCGGCATGGGAAGAACGGACATAAACATTCTGGAGGGTTCTGATGTAGCGCAAACACTGACCCCTCCTTTTGTGAATGGTACCTGGGTTCATAGTTACATTCCGCCCCCCTTCTTGCCCCCCCATGGAGGCATCCCAGTGGCCAGCTCCAGGGTTATTCAAAAGATGCTCATCTTTCACACGAGCAGATGGCACAGGGGAGGGGGGCGGCTAATGCCTCTCACACGGGCAGATGAGGTGCAGTCAGCACCTCCATCGAAACAGAGACTGCCTGCTCCACAAGGTGCCACCACCCAGGGAGTGTGGAAGTCAGGCACCCATGCTTTTAGGAAGGTCAGGGTGCAGTTCTGAAAATGAGGGGGCCTGAGCAGCCAAGAAACGCCCCCTCGTCGCAGCTCCAGGGAGTCTCCACGCCGCTGTCTTGGCATGTGGGAGGTCTGGAGGGAACAGCTCCTGGTTTTCCCCAGCAGTCCGTGTCCTGACGGGCACATTTGGAATCGAATGGGCTTGATAGTCCCTGGAATGCTTCATGAATCGAGCACTGAAATCCCAAACCGCACCAAGGCACAAGGAATTCTTCCATTTTCTCAATGAACTTAGGAAAACCTCGCTTGAAAACGTCCATTTCTGTTACTGTTTCTGGGGAGTGAAGGTGACAGGACATCCTGTGGCCGCCCCGTCGGGGGCTTCATTCGCCAGCGTTGTCTTTCGAAAGCCCTGGATCCACGCTTCCAACATGAGAAGGTCAGGGCACCATCCACTGCGACCAGCCCTGTGGCGTCCCGTGTAACTCCCAGAGTTTCTGTGCTGACCTCCTCCGCAACTTGGTGTAACCCCAAAATAAAACTTTAAGCCCTCTGGCTGACTGAACAGATCCCTCCAGGCCAGGGGAAACCCGAAAAGCTGAAATTTAGGCCTTGACAGGAAAGGAGGTTGGACACCCCAAGCCTCATCACACCCCTCGCTTGGAGAGTTTAGGCACAAATAACCAACCTTAGCTTCAAAATCGAGATCACGAGACTCCCAAAACAGACTGTGGCCATGAAATATCAGTTCCCACCTGTCCCCTGTGCAGCATCGTGTGGCAGATGGCAGGAACTGAAGGAAATTCTTCACCCCAAAATACATTTCTTTGACATATTTTGAAGTGACCCTGCAAAGCCATCTTTTGGGGAAATTTTCATCTGTAGAGAAATCCTTTGAAGATGTTTCCCACCTACTCTCTCTGAATCCAGCTACATAGAAGCTTCATCTACATAACAAGAATCTCGGCTTTCACAGCCCCTGTTATTTTAACTCACGCATTTCTTTCACTGAATTTATTTTTTTGAAGACAGAACTTAACTCTTTCCACCAATTGCCAATCAGAAAAATCTTCAAATCTACCTATGACTTGCCAGCCCCCACTTGGAGATGTCCCACCTTTCCAGACCCAACCAATGTCCACCTCACATGTATAGATTTGTGTCTTTGTGGGTGACTTGTCTCCTTAAAAATGTGGAAAGTCAAGCTATAGTTCGACCACCCTGTGCACCTGTTTTCAGGACCTCCTGGAACTGTGCCACAGGCCGTGGTCACTCATATGGGCTCAGAATAAACCTCTTTAAATATTCTTGTGTTTGGTTCTTCCATCAACGTTAGCAACAGCACCTCGTCTGCAAATTGTTCTTTTCATATATGTCCTCTCCTTTTGCATTTTAAAAAATGAGAATGAACGTATCTCCTTGGACGAACCACAACAAAAACGCCTGACTGCTACGCACACGGTTTCCATGACACAACGTCCTGTGTGTGCAGCTGCTCTATGAGTTGGTGTCCTCAGGTTTCTGACGACAAAGGCCCCTTCTGCCTTGTGTTTTCAGGGACCTCAGTTGTCCTGAGGGGTGGTGGCTATGCTTTTCTTTTTTCTTCTGGGGAAACATGCCTGGTCATTTCTTTGTGGCAGAAAGCCTGACTTCATTATTGACAATCCTGAACCAAGGGAGGATTCAGAAGGATGGTCTGGTGAGAATTTTTAAAAGGGCGATGGATAAAAATATGCCATTTGACAGCCGGGAGTGGCTGGTCTTTTTGAGTGCTGCCTTTGATGGCTTTCACGCCTCTCACATTCTGTCCACGGTGAGTCAATGCGGCAAGGGAAATGTTACCCTTGAACATGCCTTTATTCTGATTTGTGTGTGTTATAGTTAAAGAAATCGCTCTCTTTGCTTATTCTCATTCACAATGCCCAAAAGGAGGAATCAGCACAGTAAAATGGCACTGAAATGCTACCTCTCTCTGCGTGGCCAACACCTTTATTCGGGGAAAGGAGACGGAGCTGGAATGTCACTTGGTCTGTATTTGTCCTCCTGGTGGCTGGTGTGTCCCAGCAGTCTGTCTGTGAATGTGTGGTTATAGCCTGATCAGGTTCTTATGCCCGCTGCCCAGAAAAACCAAGACTGATGCCGCCACTACAGTGGAGCAAGAGTTTAATGTCACAAAGCAGCTGAGCAAGGAGGAGGAGAGGTAATCCTTAAATCTGCCTCTCCGAGAATTCAGAAGCTGAGGTTTTAAAGGAAATTCGGTGAGCACGGGGCTAGGGACTGCTGATTAGTTGATGATGTCATGGAGTGTCAAAATTGCCTTCGTGTCGCTGAGCTGATTTCTGGGAGGGAGGCCTCACGGGACAAGAGGAACTAGGTTCTTGATATGTGTTCTGGGCCCGGATGAGGCCTCCATCCATCAGAGTCCAAAGTCTGGAAGGTATCTCAAACACCACTGTTAGGTTTTGCAATAGACGCCACCTATAAAGCAAGTTCTATGACCATCAGCGACTCAGCCCTGGGCAGTGAGCCATCGTGGAGGTGGTTTAGGAGGAAGGTGTGGCGAGGTGGGGTCCCTGGAGGCTGGAGCCAAGATCCACTCTTGTATCTCTACAGTCTTAGGCCTGGTGTTTGAAGCAAAGTATGTCGATCAGCCTTCCTGAGTGGACTCCCCGTCCCTGGGGGTCCAGATATGAAAATAACAGTTGCCTTTTATTAGAGTGAAAGCAAACAGACTCAATCAATTCCTTAAGTTCTAACCATAGTGCCGCTTTCCAGGGCCTGGGTCTCTTCCACAACCTTCACCTCGTGTCCTGATATGAAATTTATACAAGGCAGCTTCAGTGTTGGAAGGCCTGGCAGGAGAGGCCATTTCCCCATGCCACGGTCTTCTCCCACACCCTTGCACATCCAGGGCCTCCATGGACAGAAGCCTCTCTCCTGCACAGCTGGTGGAGAGGCGGGAGGATGCGCCCTGGTCGCAGCTCCCGGGTCACAGCCCAGCCCGCCCTCGCCAACCTCCCCGCCTGGCCGGCATTCCCCACCGCTTACTGCTCCAAATTAGTGGCACTGTGGTGACACAAATCCCAGGGACGGCTTTTCTCCTCTGCAGTCTGGGAGGAAGGACATTTCTTCTAGTGCTGCCGTGACACCCATCAGCCTCTGTGTCTGCCATTAGCAGGACGTGAGCAGGGTGCAGCCCCGTTCACCTGTCTTGAAGGAGCCGGCATGGTCTCTGCCTCCACTGAACGTTTTCTCAGTGAGTTTCCCCCATCCAAGCAGTTAGCTGTAAACACCGCTGGGGCTCAGACACCGATACCCCAAAACACGGCATTTTGACACGCGGAACGGAAGAAGCCTCAAGGTCTCTCTGACTCCCTCGGACATCCCTACTGCCTCTTCTCAAAGAAGCTGTTTCCTCTCCCTGCTGTCTCAGCAGGAAAGGAGAGGAGAACTGTCACCAGCCCTGGCCCAACCATTTTGTAAAATAATGCCTCTCTCAGGTCCATCCGACTTCCAGGGAGAGGCATGTTCAAGCCGTCTCTGTCCCCCGTCCATCCACTGTCTCCAGAGTCACTTCCTTTTCCCCACGCCATCTGGCGTGACCCTCGGTCAAAGTCCTCTTTCCCCTCTCCCATAACCTGTTTTGCCTGAATCCAAGACCCCGTTCTTTCTGTGACCTCAGGATGGTATAAGGTTCTGTAACTCTTTGGGAAGCCGGGTTCTCACTCCAAAGACTACCAGGCGCACACGTCAAGCAGACTTGTGTGCCTTTTCTCTTGTTCGTGTATCTGCCTCATGCCAGTGGTTTAGGGGGCCGATGCCAGCGAACTGTTAGGGGGCCGATGACCATGGCTCCCAAACCATCCTCACTGGGGAGGAGGTGAGAATACGTCAGGAAGGAGCCTCAGGCAGACGGGGGATTGTCATCCTGCTTCTCCCAACCTCCAGGGTCAAATTTCCATGATGCTGTGGCGAACTAGCTGCACTAGTCACATCTGCAACAAGCTTCCAAAACCGACAGGACCTTACATGCGTTTCTTTCTGCTCCCTTGTGAAGTTGACACACCTTGTAGAATGCGCTTGGTGGATGAGAACTATGAACGAGTTTCTTCTGCCGCGTCTTCCTTTTGAATGGGTGTCTGTGAGTGTGTGCATATTACAGATACCATCGATGAAGAAAACTCCGGAGAACTCATCACAGCTATTTCTTCATAAATTCTCTTTTACCCCAGCACGTAAAGCAGGTTGCTGAGCCAGCTCTTTGTGAGAGATAATTATGGCTCCCTGTCGGCACCTAAGAGCAAAAGGAGAGCCTTTTAAGAAGAAGACGACACCCAATTTCAGATGATTTTGCTGATTAATGGAGTCGACTCATGACTTCCACTCAGTCTGCTTTCCTGCTCCGGAAATGGGTTTCTGGGCTGGAAAAAAGAGCACGAAGCATGCCAGCAGCAAAGTGTGTTTCCCAGGCAGCATTCAGTAACAGAACAATCACTTCTGGTTGTCTCCTCTCCACTTAAACAGCGTGAACCCTCCACCACCCAAGCCCTCGACTGTGAAGATGCTTTGGGCTCCCCTCCACTCATATCTCATTCACAGTAGACACAGAGGCTGATGTGTATCCAGGAAGGCACGCTCAGAAACACCCGTCCCCAGACTGCACAGTGGAGAGCAGTAGCTGTGATTTATGCTGCTGGCGTTCACAGTGTGTTCACTGTGTATAGTTAATTGCACAGAAGCCACCTGTCACCCCCAGTGGAGCATGTAAGACACATTCACCCAGAATGGTGTTACCTGAAAATAATCATGCCTCCATGCCCCACCCAACACATTGTTGACAAAGGATGCCAAACTCTGTAAAATATTAAATGGCATATTCCGAGCCAAACGTGAGTGACCTAGGCTCATGGCCGCCTGTCCCCAGGAGGCACTGAGAACGTGTGCCCACAGTGGTTGAACTGCAACTTGGTTATATACATCTTAGGAGGACAAAGTTTACAAGAAACCATAAATCACCATGTGAGCTTTACATTGTTTCAGCTGGGGGAGGTTGGTCATCTCCAAGCAGGATCTTGCAGACTATAGGTGGAGCCAGAGATTTCTTGATTGGCAGTTAGTTAGCAAGAGTTCTCTGAAGAATTTTTAAAGGATTACAGAAGATGGACAGCTTGGGGAATGATAAGGGAGTCAAGTTTCTTGATCTATAGATGAAGCCTCTCAGGAGGTGGCAGGCTTCAGAGTGAACAGGTTTCTTGAAAGTCGCCCCAAAGCTGAGAGTCTCCAAGAGACCTCTTGACAGGTCACTAATTACTTAGATTTTCCTTCTTTGTCAGTAATGTGATGTAATGCCAGGGTCAAGTTGGAAAGTAAACATCATTTAGGGTTAATTAAATTCCCATCGCCCAGAGTCCCTTAGTTAGGAATCTGGCAAGGTAAAGACAAAGGGCAGAGTTTAGTCCTCAACAGGCACACACACACATGCACACACGCGCGCGCACGCACACACACACACACACACACACACACACACACACACATACCTCTAAAGTTAATAGTCTTGAATGATCAGAGATAGTCTGTACCTCCATTTCACGTTGCATTTTAATTAGAAATCCTCACACTTTTTCAGTGAGTTTTCTCAATCCAAGCATCCGATGGAGCTTGGAGATGTCTTGGAAGAGTGGGAAGACCCGGGCTTTGGACGTAGTTCTAGTCACCTTTGTCCAAAACATCTTCCTGGAATCTCAGCTTCTCCATGTCTACCCCGGAACTGTGGAAGATCCACACCCTCCCACATGGTAGTTCCCGTAAGGAACAATGAGATGATGATTTTAAAGCCTCTTTGGTGACTTGTAAATAGTATTCAAATATTATAAGGTCTGCTGTTATTTTGGCAAGATTTAAAGCAGGATTAGTTAATGCTTTGGCACTCTGTGCACTAAGGTATTCAAATAATTTACCTTAAAATAATTGATCGGAGCCGGGCTCGGTGGCTCAGCCTGTAATCCCGCGCCTTTGGGAGGCTGAGGTGAG
>NW_007247807.1:98364-109460 GCF_000164805.1 Carlito syrichta | reverse complement strand
GAGGCTGCGGTGGCCGGGAGCGGCCACTGCACTCCAGTCTGGGCGACAGAGTAAGACTCTGACTCAAAAAAAAAATAAAAATAAAAAAAATAATAATAATTGATCGGGATGTTTTATTCCCTCTCTGAACAGTAAGTACCTCTTTGCCAGCAGCTATGAGACAGAAGTGTACCCATGTCCAGCTTCACTCAGCAACAATCGTCACCTGCACTGTGAGGGCTCACTCCCTGCTAGGCTCTATTCTGGGTGTTTCCACGGATTCACGCCGTTGATTTCCCCCACAACCCCATTACTCCTGTTGTACGGCTTGGGACAGTGAGGCCCAGGACCCTGCAGCGGCCTATCTGTGGTTGCTCAGCTAGCAAGTGACCACGCCAGGGTGTGACCACGGCCAATGCTGGAGCCTGAATTCTTGACCAAACACTGCACATAACCTTTTTCATTCTACATTATCAAAGAAAATTAGAATAAAGGTGCATGGTTAGGTGTAGAAACTTCTAAATAACCTTGAAATGGCCCAGGAGAGTTTATTGCTTATAGCATTTTCTCAAAGAAAAAACAAGTTGAGTCTTTCTATTTTTTTTTTCATTTTTTGTTTGTTTGTTTGTTTTGTTTTGTTTTGTTTTTTGAGATGGAGTCTCACTCTGTCACCCAGACTGGAGTGCAGTGTCCACTCCCGGCCACCGCAGCCTCAACCTGCTGGGCTCTGGCGATCCTTCCGCCTCAGTCTTCCGAGTAGCCAGAATTACAGGCATGCGCTACCATGCCCAGAAAATTTTTTGTTTTATTGTAGAGATGAGGTCTCGCCAAGTTGCCCAGGTGGGTCTCGAACCTGTGGGCTCAAGGCAATCCACTCACCTCAGCCTTCCAAAGGGTGGGATTACAGGCTGAGCCACCGAGCCTGGCGAGTTTTTCTATTTAGAAAAAAAAAAAAAAGCTAAAAAACTGAGGTCATTTGTAGTAATCTGCTAGTGGGCCTAGAATTAAAAGCTGTGATCTCTGATGCTTTGGCCTGTTGGCATTGACCCTCTGACATGGTCACTCCTGTACCTGTTCATGGTGAGGGTGGACCTGTAAGTGAGATTTCTAGGAAGCTGGCCCAGTTTGGAATGCAGGCCCGAGAGCCTGAGACGCATCTGCCCAGGCAAGTGGGTCCTCTGTGCCGGGCACCTGGGTGGACTCTGCTGTCCTGTCCTGCATTCGGACTCCATGCCTGCATCAGCTGGGTTTCGTCAGGAAACCGGCTTTGTAAGGAGGAGGAAGAGGCTAGAACAGGAAGCCAGGGCTCACCACTGTCGGAGAGCCTTCCTCGCCCAAAGCCCAGGAGGGGCCATTCAGGGTCTGGACATGGAGGGGCCGCCGGAAGCTGCTTCCTCCCAGGCCCAATGACCGTGGGTGCGGCCCTCAGAGAAGCACCTGCTGGGCCCCTGCACCTGCCCGAAGCTGCCAGGAGTGCATGGCTTCCCCTTCCTCCTGCCTGAGGGTGGCTGGAGTTAGGAGGTGTGTCGGTGGGACAGCTAGGGTCCGAGAGTGTGAACAGCAGCAAGGCAGGGCCTGCAGCCGCACCGATGAGCAGGATCGGAGGCGAGGCACTCAATTCTGCCGGTGACTTGGTCACCTGCGGGACGCCCCGCCCCGCCAGGCCGATGCAGCACGTGGCGGGCACGGCACCCTCGGGTCCTCCGCCACCCTGTTCTCACCACCCACAGGCCCTGTGCCAGGCAGGACGCACCCACACGTGGTGGACTGCTGTGGCTTCTAGACACCCAACCACGGGGATGCAGGGAAGGAGCAGTCACGCGAACTCTCCAGGACAGGAGGTGATGTCTCGCGCATGGCCACACCCAGGGAGGCCACCATCCTGCTCCTCCCATCCTGGCGGCGGCGAGATGGGGCTTTCCAGTGGATGCGATGTGGGTGTGAACGGAGCCGGCAGGCTGACGCAGAGGCAGACGTCCTACAGGTGACCCTGTGTCATCTGTGCATGCATCGTGTCAGATCCTGCTTATGGTGTTGACGCAGGCCCTGCCTCACCCATCTGCACTCTGGACTTTCGAGGGGATCAGGCATCAGTGTGAACGGGAGCTGTCAGGCTGATGCGGTGGCCTCGAGGGCCAGTGACCTGGGCACACACGGTACCGTGTCCAGGAGGGCCACGTCTTGGTCTAATGCTCTGCTGAGTCATCTGGAAAAACAAAGAGCTCGTGTGTGTCTACTGGGGCTGCCTTAACTCATTTAAAAAGCGCTTGCCCACTCGAGACTGTCACATCCAGACTGCAAGGCAGACCCCGGGTCCAGGTGACATCCCATGAATATTTATGGTGTGGCTTCTAAATGCCAGACGACTTTCTAAGCGCTGGGGATACATTACAGAAGCCATTCTGGAATTCTCTGCCATCAGGAGGTCACCTTCCACCGAGGCAGTCAGGTAAGAAGCAGATAAATAAAGTGTCAAGTGGGAGACATGCCAAGGGAAATGGGCAGGGAGGATCTCCTAAAGGGAGGCCAGGGCCAAGTGTGAGGGGGACCACAGAGGGGCCCAGGCATGGGGCGGACCGAGGACCAGGGAGGACGGGAAGCCAGAGTGATGTCTCACAGGGTGGCCAAGGCCACGGGTGAGGGGCGGCCACGGAGAGACCCAGTCTGGGGAGGATCACAGGCCACACGTGAGGCGCATTGCAGAACACGTCCACTGGTGGGGGCAGAGCGGGTGGCCCGTCAGGTGGGGCAGGCAGGACGCACCCCTACAGTGCTTGGGGCGTGTGATGAGGGTTTTGTGTCACGCTGAGGTGCACCGAGGAGAGGGAGCCCAGTCAGGGCTTGAACGGGACAGGCTGACTGTGGCGTGGAGAGCAGGACAGCAGGGACACTGGGCAGAGACGCAGACGGCAGGGGTGATGTCTTGCGCACAGCCAGAGCTGGGGAGACCATGGTCCTGCCCCTGGAGGCACTGAGATGGGGCTTCCAGGTGGATGGACTGAGAGGAGAACGGCAGCCATCAGGCTGGCGCAGAGGCACGGCTGGTGACCCGAGCAGCACACGCACCCGTGTCCAGGAGGACTGTGTGCGTGGTTTAATGCTCTACTTGTGTTCGCCTGCTAGGGCTGCCTTAATAGAACACCACAGGCCGGGGGCCTTGAACAGCAGAATGCATGCTCTCCCCGCGCCAGAGGCTGGAAGCCCAAGGTCCAGGGCGGAGCTGTTTCCCCCAGGTCTCTCTCTTTGACCTGCGGATGCCGTCTCCTCTGCGTGTCCTCACAGGGTCAGCCCCTCATGGGCGCCGGTTTCCTCAACTCCTCCTCTTACCAGGGCACTAGTCATGCTAGGTGAGTGCCCACCGTGATGACCTCGTTTGACCTAATCACCTCTGTCAAGACCCCCGTCTCCATACTGAGGTCTGGGGAGTCAGGACCTTGTGTATGAATCTTGGGGACACATTTCATCCTGCGAGAAGGGGCTCCTCGTTTTCCTACTGTTCTCGGGGCTCAGACCTGGGCCGCTGGATGGAGGGCGTCCCTGGTTATGAACTTGGGGAGACTGGGTCCAGCTTTCCTGGGGGGAGGGGAGATGGGGAACCTGGACCCACTGAGTCTGGAACAAGAGAGGCTGTCTAGGAGCATGGATGCCGCTCAGACAGGTGAGGGTGGAGGGGGCAGGTGGACATGGTCTGGGTGCAGATTTTAGTTGAGGCCCCTTCGACAGGGACCGGGGACGAGCCAGCGTGCCAGAGCAGAAGAGGAGGACGACCAGTAGGAGAGGTGGGAAAGACGGCCATCGAGGAAACAAGGAAGTGTGTGTCCCCAGTACCACTCCAGGTGGATGTTAGCAGGGAGAGGCTAGGGAGGAGAGATGGGACTGTCCACTGGATCTGTCAGGAATGGACAAGAGGACAGTCATTTCAGCAAAAAGGGGATGTCAGTGGGACAAGGACAGCCCGGGAGGGCGAGGGGAACCCAGCTGAGGCTGTAGGGGCACCTCTGTCACTCGCAAAGTCACAGCAAAGGATGAAGAGATGGAAAGCACCGTCGTCCCCGAAGGGACCCGACTCCACCCACTCGGATTGCTTCAGTGTCACCAGACAGCGAATGCTGGTGCTTTCATGATCTGTGGCTATGGATTGCCTGTGATGCCCACCAACAGTGGAGTCCTGACCAGGGTTCCCTGCGGGCTGAGCACGGCTCCCGCTCGGAGGAGCACTTCCCTCAAAGCATTCCCTCCTGGAAGCAGGGGCCGGGGAACAGCACTCACTTCTGTCCTGTAGGATGCGGCACTGATCACTGGCACCGGCACCGCACGCTGAGCAGCTCTGTCTGCACGTGGCAAGACGGGTTGTGGCAGTGAGAAGGAGACCGGACACTGGAGTCCGTGCATGACACGTCACCCGACAGACGGACAGGACAAGAGTGGATAAATGATGAATTTTATTTTTATTTATTAATTTTTGAGACAGAGTTTTGCTCTGTTGAAGCTGGAGTGCGGTGGTGCAATCATGGCTTACTGCAGCCTTGAACTCTGGGTGTGTGGGTAATCTTCCTGATTCAGTCTCCCTAGTAGCAAAGACCACAGGAGCCCACCACCCACGCGGCTAATTATATATCTATCAAGAGATGAAGATCTCACCATGTTGCCCAGACTGGTCTCGAACTCCTGGCCTCAAGCAATCCTCCTGCCTTGGCCCCCCAAAGCTCTGGGATCACAGGAGTAAGCCACCATGCCTGGCATGAATTTTTAAAGCAGATAAATGTATGTGGGAAAGAAAAAGAAAAAACCAGAAATAGAAGTACATTCATGTATCATATCCACAGATCAACACATATACATGAGTAAAAATATGTGCGCACGCGTACACAAACATCTCGTATATGCACACGATCATAGGTGTGACTTCGTTGCCACTGTTTTTCAGTCCTATTTGTGGCTTTTATCAGATCCCTTCTAGATATTTATGGTGACATTCAGCGCTTCTGAAATCAGCCCCTGCCAGGGAAGCACCCCATGGAGAAGTGAGGAAGATCCCGGGCTGGTTCTGCAGGTCTGCCATGGCACGTGTACGTGAACCAGCTGCCGTGGGACGTACTCTCCAGGTCACCGCTGCCAGGGTGAAGGTGGAACCCTGCACGCAGCCGTGAGAAGCAGAATCGGGGCTCCTGGGTTTTGTTGTCGGCCCTACCCCCCGGGCCGTGAAACAAGCGAGCGCCTCCCCAGGTGCTTGGGGTGCACTGCGCTGAATCACACCAGGAACACGCAACTCAAAATAACACGCAGGGGGAGGGGTGTCTGCAGGAACACGCTGTGCTTTCTGCTCGGTTTTTCTGGAAACCTGAAACTGTTCTAAAAAATAGAATCTATCCTTTCAAAGCGCATGAGAAGTTTGCATTTGGGGGCAGAGCAGTGCAAGCCACCCACACATCTGCACCCAAGGAAAACCCAGCTGTGCCTTCAGGGATCAACTTTGCACCCTCCCAGGAAGGGTTCCGTGTGCCCGCCCACCCCTCCTGGGGAGCCTGCCAGCGACCTCAGGCCTGCGAAGGCCACAGCCGCAGTGTGCCCTGGAGGGACACAGACGTCCCTGGAGGACAGTGCTGCAGGGTCCGCAGAATCACCGAAGGGGAAGGACATGTTTGTTTTCGCATTTTCTGGGTTTTCTTTTTAATCACAAAGTTTGCCGGTCCCCTATAATTTTGAAACTTCAGAACAAGACGTGGAACGAAATAAACACCCTCAGCTATGCCATCGTTTCTGAAATAAACTTTCTTAAGATTTTGGTGTCTCTTTCCTTGGGATTTTTCTCTGGGTCCATGTTTGTCCTTTTCTGTAGTTAGGATGGCACTGAATTTGCAGTTTGGATTTCTTCTTTCTTTTATCTATGGTTATGTGGCAAGCATTTTCCCATAGTATGAAATATTATCACAAGTCCAGATTTTAAGGACTGTGTCTGGGCTTTTCAGATATATCATAATGTACTTATCTCTCCCTTTCCTTTGGAATATTTGAGTAGCTTTCTGGGTTGAAACATTGTCAATTATGCTGCATCCGACGTGTTTATCATTGGTGCAGACATCTCTACATTGCTATAGGATGACATTATTGGATTAGAGGAAAATTTTTGTAAAACATTGCCAAACTCACCCCTCAAAAAGTGTTAATCCCATACCGTGAACAATGAGCTAGAATGCTCCCATGTGATGTTAGGCACCCGTAAAACATTTACCAATTTACTAAATGGACATTGACATTTCCTCATTGTCTATATTTGAATATCTCTGTTTAATATCAAGGTTAAGAGCATTTCCATTGGTGAGTTGGCCATTTGCAATTTTTTCATTAATTGCCCACTAGAGCAATGGAGATAATTTCCCCATATAGTCGTTGAAATGTTCTTTTTCACTTTTGGCTTGACAACAGCTTTTTACACCGATGCATGTCCTTCATTGCCCTCTGATTTTAATTGCGATGGCATCCTGTCTGTCTACAAATTTGCAAGTAGAGCTGGGAAGGACTCGCATCCAAGGAAGAACACTTAAAGTTCACTGAATCTTTTTCTTTTGTAAACTAAGACATTTATTTTAGAGACTTTACACAAATGTATTCAAAATCTGACAGCCAAGCAGTGACCAGAGGACAAGAAGTCACTGCTCCTGGTGACCGGATCAGTGTTTTGGGAACACGTGCACCCTGAGGTCTGTAGACTCCCAGAAACGGTGCTGGGCAGGTAACACACGGCTTCTTACCCAACTCAGAGAGAAGCGTGCGAGATGGGGACTCTTGCTCCTAATTTGTAGAAGAGGTACATGCCCTGCCCTCAGTTTCATGGCAGGCAATTGCTGAAGCTCTTGGTGGCCAGGGTGCCTTATTTGAGGTCCCTTATTCTTCACAAATACTCCCAAGGATGTTTAGAGAACTCCAAGATGACTGATATTGAGAGACCCAAGAGATTCAAAAAACTCTAAGAGAACTATTACTATATGAATTCCTACCCCACGTTCACTGTATTTGTTTGCAGTGTTTGTACTTAGAACTTTGTTAAGTTTAATTTTTGTTTGTCCCATAAAATAACCGATTGCTTTCTGCAACTGCTGCTAGCAGTGTGTAAATGTTAAGCAATAAGCCCCTCCTGGACATTCCTTTGCTTAGATAACAGTAGACTGGTGGCACCAGCCACCCCCCTCCCGTAGGTTCTGTGTTGTTTAACCTCCTGCCTCCTTGCTAAACCTAGCTTATCTGACATTCCACTCTGCCCATTTAGCAGTTCTAAGTTCCCCGTTAATCACAGGTGGCTAGAGCCTGCGCAGACCAGAAAATAAAACCTACCAATCCCAAGTGCCCCTATACCCATTAGGAGAAATTATCCAATCATGTAGAAACAAGTTTAAAGTTCTTTCCCCTCCCTCTGTAATTGTGCATAAAAACTGCTTGCCATACTGGATCTGGGCTCTCGTCCCTGAAGCCACTGCCGGCTTCATACGTGAGCCCAGACTCAAGCTTGAATAAAGACCCTCATGTGTTTGCATCAGAGCTGGCTCTTTGTGGTCTCTCTCGGATTTGAATTCTGGGTTTAACAATATCCGCCTACGAAAACAACACAAAATAATAATGATGATGAAATGCCTTTCTTTAAGCCGTGGCTGGGAAGACAAGGGGTGACATGGGTGGCAGACGTGGTCCCGTCCACGGAGATGGCTCCGACAACGCCTGCCTGATGCTCAACGGCTCCTCCCTCCGCCAGGCGTGCAGTCTGTTTCTCCACCCACCCCCGTCCGGGTTCACCTTGCAACTTGGGTGGACCCACAGGTGCGGTAGAAGTGGCCCTGTGTCAGCGTTAGGCTAAGCCAGCCAGAGACCCAGCAACTGCTTGCTCTCTCGGGGAGGCCTGAGAACCATGCAAAAAGCCATCTGGTCTGCCCGAAGAAGGAGGAGACACATGGGGGAGGACGGAGGAGGACTGATGTGTGAAGGCAGCCGAACACGGCCCAGGGGTGAGGCCTGAAGACCAGCCGAGGACCACCAAGGACTCCCACAGTCACGGGCATCCATGAACTCCTGCTTAAAGTCCATAGCTTGGGGCTTTGGGAGACGTGTGTGTGTGCAGGGAAAGATGACTGACATCTGTCTGTGAACGTCCTGACAGGTGTTCCGTGGACGGCAGTGGCCTCAGGTCCCCTTCCCTGCCACTCTTAGGACAAACCAGACGGTGCTCACAGGTGGGGCAGAAATGTACACTCCCGTATTCCCAGGGCCCAGCACTGCGCCTGCCAAAGGGGATGTTTGAGTAAAAACAACTCAGCTCTGTCAAAAGAACTGAGGCTGAAGATATGTCTAAACTTTCAGTCTGGTCTTCAGTCAATGACAGAGAAGTTACAGAGACACAGCAGCCTGTCTCAACACAACTCTGTGTTACTTGTCCATTAATTACATTGGAAATACAGCATAAAATTTTATGTATCACTCACCACAAATATTTTTATTTGGGACCAGGTCTTGTGGCTCACATCTGTAATCCAAGCCCCTTGGAAGGCCGAGGCAGGAGGATTGCTCGAAGCCAGGAGTTCAAGCCTGCAGTGAGCCATGAGCGTGCCACTGCTCTCCAGCCTGAGTGGAGAGTGAGACTTCATTCCTAAAACAGAATGGCGGGGAGGGGGAGAATGTATTTGAGCTAATTAAAAGTTATTCCAAAGCGAAATCATGGACCAGTCTATACATCTGTGGTGTCAGACTTCCTATGACCGCTTGTGGATTACACACTGCCCTGTGTCCGCTCATGCAAGACCAGGAAGATTTCACGTCATTTAAATGTTCACATTTATGAAGCCTGAACTTGAGAATGAAGGCATGCGCTGTGACATCCTTGGCAGTGCTTAGCAGAATCTCCGGCATACAGGGGGATTGGTAAACGTGTTTTCCAGGAGTCAGCAGATTCTTAAGAAATAGTCACTGGTAGTCACGAGTCGGCAAGGGTTATTACCAAACAAGGACGCGTCAAATATTCCCTAGGCTCATTTTTAGTGAGATGAATATTTTTAACAAGAAAAATAGCTGATTTCATTTTTTAAAAAAGCAAAGATCGGTGTATTTGTTTGTTGTTTGTTTTGGTTGAATATTTGTGCCCCTGCTGGTGTGACTTAGGAACATGTGCGTGACCCGAGGCTGAAACTGGAGCGTTGAGTATTGCCCACAGGGAAAGGTTGTCACCGCATCGACATTTTTGGTGTCAAAAGTTCCTTCTTTATTAACTGCAGAATAGGCCAACAGTTCTTATTATGTCCCATAAACAACAGCAGCAACAACGAAAAACACCCAATAAAAATTAAATTGTGAAACTAAATTATTTATGTGATTTCATCTGTTAGATGTATCTCGTGCCGCCGGGGCCTGGCTTCTTTCTTGTGTCCTAAGACTGTTGGGGGCCGTAATCATCTTCGGGGGACTTGAGATGGACCAACCCTTGCAGAATGGGCTGGAAGCCAAGGACAGAGATGAAGGGAAACCGGTGAAGTTAATCGAGTTTTTCTCTGTGTCCTGGCCGAGAGAGTGGAGTGGGTTATTATTCAGGCATTTTACACTGTAGGAACACAACTTGACCCCTGCCATATGACAAATTTAAGATGACACGTTAGCCTTTTCCAAAAGTGATTCCGTCAAAATGTCCATACTTTTGTGAGCGAACGGCTTTATCCGCTAGACAGGGAGTTTGCCTATGGAAGGCGGACAAGTGCCGATGTCCCCTAGATCACGGGGGCACGTCACACCCTGGCCCTGCTGCAGCAGCCGGGCAGGCTGAGCTGCAAACCCACCACGAAGGCGAGAGGCGCTCATGCATCACTGTTTTCTTCACCGTAAAAAGACCCGGCAGGTCCCCTGTGGAATGTGAATGAGCTCCCGTCAGTGCCCTTGAAATACGAGCCTTTCCTCTTCACTGGAGGCAATATTGAAGTTTTCTGGAATAGATAGAGGCCATCACGCCAGTCCTAACACAAGACAAAAGCAGCGCTGTGGGAGCAATTCTGAAAATGTGTGGACTTCATAAAACGGTCCCTCTTCCACGCCGCGAGTTTGGGGGTACAATCGGAGCATCGTAGCTCAGGAAAGCCACCTATTAGGACCCCACTCCTCCATTCCTGTCTCTCGGGCACTAACAGAGAATAGAGATTGTGCCCCGTCGGCCAGTCATCAAAAGTGAGACGGGAAATCAATGCATCCCCTGACAGGCCAGACCAGAGAAGGAGGTAGCGAGTTCAGAGATGCTTCTGCATGGAGCTGTTACACATTTACACTGATTGCTAAAGCCGTGTTTTTAATTTCCACATGACGAGGTTCCAAAACTCTCCATTGGGTCACATTAAAAGTGACTGCCTTATCCTATGAGCAAAAAAAAATGAAATATTAATTTATTGGTTATTTTTTTCTTTCCAAAATGGATTAGCAGCTCCAATGTGCTTCGAAAGAAAATAATCATCAAAACCAAACTGGCACCCATCAATTACTCTGGTGACCACGTCCATGGCAAACTGTCCTAGCCTTTTCTTCAGGTTCCTGAATTAACAAATATAGATGACGTGGTAGAAAAGACAGATTGTATCAGAAGGCACTGACTCACCAAGTCCTCCTGTCTCTCCTGACGGAGTTCAAGGACGCCGAAACTCCAGCCAGTTCTGGCGGTAGACACATCTCAGCAAACGGTTCTTATCACTCGGAGAAACGGCCTCTGACCACTAGCCGAGAGTCAGAAGATAGAAGCAAGGGGAAAACCTCAGAAGATGCTCTGATTTTGGGGGGTGCTTGGGATTTGTTTTTCAATCGACTTTCATTTTTTCCTCAACTGAACTGTGACTTTTGAGGCTGGAAGGAAACCACGTCTGTTTCTGCAGAGACACCCGCACACCCACGCACGCGACTGCTTTGCAGCTCAAGTCAGCCCACAGGGAACACAGCTGCGAGTCTGTTTGGGAGGGGGTGTCCCACACAGCAGGGATTATATGGCCTCATTTGACCTGTGGATGCGGGAGGAGGGGGAGGGTGGAAATGAGATGTTCTGTTTGCTTCTTTTTTTGAGTTGGAGTCTCACTCTGTCGCCCAGACTGGAGTGCAGTGGCCGCTCC
>NW_007247807.1:89874-98156 GCF_000164805.1 Carlito syrichta | reverse complement strand
ATTACAGGCTGAGCCACCGAGCCCGGCTCTGTTTGCTTTTTAAACTTGTATTTGAACAGGTCGGGCATGGGGGCTCGTGTTTGGAATCCCAGCAATTTGGGAGGCCAATGCAGGAGGATCGTTTGAGTCCAGGAGTTCGAGACCAGCCTTGGCAACATAGAGAGACCCCCATCTTCACAAAAACTAAAAAATAAGTAAGCCAGGCATGGTAATGGACACCTGTCATCCCAGCTGCTTGGGAGGCTGAGGCCAGAGGATGGCCTCAGCCCAGGAGGTTGAGACTGCGGTGAGTCGTGAACATGCCACTGTACCCCAGCTGGGTGCCAGAGCGAAACCCCAACTCAAAATACAAATTTGTATTTTAAAGCAGTTATTGATTCATAGGAAGTTGGCAAAACTCGTTCAGAGATGTCCTGTGTCTCCTGTGTGGTTTCCCTACACAGCTCTTGCACGGCTGCGTCTTGCGTGATCCGAGTACAACACACACCTGGGAGGCTGGCACCAGTATAACACATGCCTGGATCTGTCTCTACCACTTCTCCTGCGATCCACCCACGGGGCATCTCGTCGCCATAAACACCTCCCAGAGCCACTCTTCTGAGTTGAAGCCCCCAGACAGCTCTGTTGGAGTGAAGTCCTCACTCCAGTCATGGTGAGCATGACCTTACTGGGAAGTAGGGTCTTTACAGATGGAATCAAGATGGGACAGATGAGGTCAGGCTGGGTTGGGGGAGCCCTAAGACCCATGACCGATGTCCTCGTGAGAAGCAGAGGGGAGACACACCCTCGTCCACGGGAGAGTTTGCATGAAGACGGGCAGAGGTAGGGCTGGCGCATCTGCCAGCCAAGGTCCAGGATTGCCAGAGACCACTGGAAACTGGAAGGGCCAAGGACGGACCCAGACTGGCTCCCAGAGCCTTCAGAGGGAGCATGGACCTGCCAACACCGTGATTTTGGACTCGGCCTTCAGAGCTGTAAGAGGAGCCATTTCAGTCATTTTTAGTTTGCTGTGGTAGCCCCGAGAAATTAATTCCTACCTCTTAGAGTGACATCCGCCTCCTCTCCCCCATCCCTGGCATCTTTAATCCCTGGCAGCCACTGATCTGCTTTCTATTGCGATAACTTTGTCATTTTGATAGTTTGATAAGTGAAATTATGCAGTCTGCCTTCTCTTGATCTTGACTTTTTAAACTCAGCATCATGCCCTTGAGACCCAGCCAAGTTATGGATTTGTGTGTCCAGAATTTGCCGCTTTCTTTGCTGAGTAGTATTCCCTAGTGTAGATGAGCTGAAACTGGTTGAATCATCCAACTGGTGAGGGCCGTTTTGGTGCTGTCCAGTTTGGGGCTATTACAAATAACACTGCTACGAATAGTTATTACAGCTACTTGTTCAGACAGAAGCTTTCGTTTCTTTGGAATAAGTGACCAGGGGAGAAGCTGTGGGCTCATATTGGTGTGTGTTTCGTTTTTAAAGAAGCTAATTATCATGATACTATAAGAAAGGGATTGACAGTAGTGGAAACTGCCGAGGAGTGGGGGTAGGGCACTTCATCCAAAGGGCACCTGATCTCCAACCAGGCAAAGTGGGGACCATCGGGGAGACCAAAGGGCCCCAATGTTACCTGTACGGTGACTACTCGTACACCTAGTCCTGGATTGCACCCTTAAAATTAAATAAATTAAATAAATAAGTAAAGCGAAACTGCTTTTTCTCCACAGTGGCCTGTACTTCTTTGCATTCTCACCACGTTGCCTGGGCTGGTCTCGAACCTGCAGGCTTAGGCAATCCACTCCCCTCAGCCTCCCAAAGTGCCTGGATTACAGGCTGAGCCACTGAGCCAAGCCTGTGGCTTTTACTAGAGTAAAAAAACTTTAATTGGATAAAGTCCAATTTATTGATTTTTTTTTTTTCTTTTAGGAATTGCACTTTTGGTGACATGTTTAAGAACCCTAGGTCTCAAAGGTTATTTCCTATGTTATTTTCTAAAGGTATGGTTTTATGTTTTGCTTTTCAATCCGTGATCCATTGTGAGTTGATTTTTGTAGACGGTATAAGGTTGAAGGTGACGTCTTTTCACCTAGGGATATCCAATTCTCCATGGTCTTATTTATTTATATGATTTTACTCTAAAATTTCAATAAATGTTTTTTCACCTTTTGTCTCGTCTCCCCCCTGCTGAGGATGTCGTCAGATCACAGATTTGGTGCACCTGTTCACAATGTCTACTCGTCCAGGAATTGATCTGACGCAACTTCGGGAAGCGAACAGGCTCGCCAAAGCAGGTGTCTATACACTCAGACAGTCTGGTGAGGCTTTGTTACCAGGAAACTACTTCTGGAACAAGGCAGGATACAAGAAAGGAAAATATTGTTTTTGAAGAACAGGAAGTCAATATGAAATCCAGGACGTAGTAGAATCCTTGGAGCCGCACGGGGGATGGGGAGGGAGGGCGTAGACCTGGGTACATCCTGGACTTTCCCCCAGGGGACGTGATTGGAGTACGCAGTGCCAACATTTCACTTGGAAGGCTGAACCATTTCACACCACTGAACTTCCAAGCATGCTTTTAATGTCTGCTATGATATTAACCCCCTTTTAGAATCACCCCAGTTCTATAAGGCACTACTAATAATTGCACACCCCCCCACACACACACACAAACACAGTTCTCAAAAATGGCAACATGCTAACTGAATAACATCTCTTATTCACTCTTTTGACTGAACCTCACTTTTGGCTGTTTTCAAAGAAACGAATGCCACATTCATAAGATACACTGCTAGGGGTTTTTTTTTTTTTTTTTTTTTTTAAGAGACTC
Source organism: Carlito syrichta (assembly GCF_000164805.1). Lineage (NCBI taxonomy): Eukaryota > Metazoa > Chordata > Mammalia > Primates > Tarsiidae > Carlito > Carlito syrichta. Next base: position 95,335 of record NW_007247807.1, on the reverse strand, counting down.
TAAAAATATCTTTGTTAGTCAAGCTGTCTCATTTTGGAAGTATGCGTCCTTCCAAAGGGGTTGTCTTGAAGGAGGCAGCCACTTTCCTTGTGTAGAAGTTTGAGTGTGTTGCTTTAAAACCCATAAACATTCTTGATTTTATTTTTCTTGAAAAGTGGTCATATTGATTAAATATGCTAGGGGAAAAGCTCCCTGATTTTTTAAATGCTTTCTTTTCAGGTCTCAGTTTAGATAGAGGTCTTTCCATTATTTCGAGAACTTCGCATGCTTTTCTTGGCCAAGCAGAAAAAAAAAATTGTGATAGAGTGAAAACACCTAGACTGGACTTTATGGGGATAGTAGATTCTCTCTCTCTCTCTCCTCTCTCTCTCTTTAACACACAGGCTCTTTCTTGAACTCTCATTATAAAATATAGAAAATGGTTTATTGATTAGATATATGAATTCACTCTCTCCATGTAGATATGACCAGGAGAGAGCAACAGTAAGGTTTGGAAGCTGAACAGAGACCACCATGCTCAGTACTAAAAAACCTGGGTTATGCAGACCCACTTTACCTGTGAAAGGAAGAGAATGAACTCTGGACATGCTCAGTTCAAAAGTCTGGGCCAGCGGATAGAGAGACTAATGACCAGGGGAGACCGCGAGCCTGTGACCTGGAAGGCTTTGCTGACCCAGGACAGCTCTTGTCCCGAGGGTGCCAGCCAACCCAAGCAAAAGGGAGCTGGAATCTCACTAATTCCCAAGGTTTGGAGACAGGGAAAGCGGAGGCTCCATCGGGAAATTGCCCTCATAAAAACGGGCTTGGAAAGGGCTGAACTCAGCCCCACCCTGAAACACAGGGAAAAAAGGGAATGTCCTAAACTGGAGAAAGGGCAGAGAGAAAACAAAACAAAATGACAGCAAACCCAGCTATTGTGGAACGTTGAAATCTGCCCCCTCGAATCAGGAAGAAGACAAGAAAGGTCACTGTCAACTCCGGCATCCCGTGGAAGTACTCCCTGGGAGAGGAAGGTAAGAAAGGCAAGCAAAAGGATTGGAGACAAAGTGGCGAGAAGGATGCATACCTACATTTTTGGATGGTAAGATTGGGGTCATGTAGTCAGGCATGGTGGTTCACGCCTATAATCCCAGCACTTTGGGAAACAGAGGCAAGAGGATTGTGTGGGTCCGGGGGTTTGAGACCAACCAGGCAAGACCTCGTCTCTACAATAAATTTTAAAATTAGCCAGACGTGGCAGTACGTTCTTGAAGTTCCAGTGACTTGGAAGGCTAAGGTGGAAAGATCACCTGAACCCTGCAGGTCAAGACTGTGATGAGCCTGGATTATACCACTGCACTCCAGTCTAGGTTGACAGAGTGAGACTACAGCTCAAAAAAGACAAAAGAAAACTGTGGACGTGGAAAATTTACTAGTAGAATGAATAAGAAAGGGAGGGCAATTTTCGGACCACCAAAGCAGTGTGAGTGAGGTGGGGGTTGCAGGTGAGCATGCAGATGTGGCCCCGGCCACCTGGGGTACCTGTTGTGGGATGGGGCTTGAATGCCTAGTCCGAAGGGAAGACAGAAAGGGTTTTGAGAAAGGGAGTGGGGTTATGTGAATTATGTCGTTTTTAAAGGACCACCATGTTTGCTCCAGGAAACAAGAAAAGTGACAGAAGGGCACTGACGATAACAGGGAGAGTGAGGAGACAGAGTGGACTGAAGTTGGCAAGATGGGGAGGAAGGGCTCTGCTTTGGGTGCTTGTTGTCGGCAGCCTGCTGGATTCTGGTTGGCTAATGTGGGGCCCAAGAGAAAGAGGGAAAGCAAAAATTACTTTTAAGTGTGTGTCTTAAATACAAGATAAGTAAACCCAGCTACTCGGAAGGCTGAGGCAAGAGGTTCCCTTGAGCACAAGAGTCCAAGGCTGTAGTCAACTATGATTGCACCACGGCACTCCAGCCTGGGCAACAGAGTGAGACCCTGTCAAAATAAAATAAAATGACAAAATAGTACATGCTGACGCTCTTTCCAGAAATGGAGAGGATTGGAGTCAGGATGTAGTTGAGGTCGCAAATACCTACAAGGCCACATTTGCTCACCAAGACATCCATTCAACAGGCCAAGGGTTACTGTGGAAGTCATCAGTGGCCGTCCCACTTTCTTCCAAGCCCTTGTTCATCACTGTCCCATTTCCTTGGTGACCCTGTGACCCTCACTGCCCTTCTCAAGCACTCCTGCCAGTCAGGGATCGTGTGGATCGATCAGAAGAGAACTTCTGCAAGCCCCATGTGGGTCCACCAAAAACTTGATTCCACCCTCTCTCACATCACCATGCTCTCATTGAGTCCATCTCTTGATTTATGGATTCCCTTATCACTCACTCATTCAAGAACTTATCTCCAGCAGCCTCCTCTCTCTCCCATGTGAGTAAATTTTCCTTCTCTGTTAAATCATTCCTATCAGCATAAGAAAACACTCTACAGTGTTCCCATTTTTATAAAAAAAAAAATCACCGTACCTACACCATGTGACCCACCAGCTAGAGCCTTAGCACTCCTGGGGTAAACATTGTCTAGATGTCTACCGTGTATATTTCTATATACTAATTAGTATATTACCTTTACCATGTATCTTAGTCATGGTTCTCCAGAGAAACAGAACCAATAGAAGGTATACACATATTCTGATAATTACGTTCACAACTTGCCACCATGGACTTACCTTGGCAGTACTGTACAAACAACTCAGTAAGGTTTCACAGTCTTGGTATATCAGTCTTTCACAGCTGGGTTCGTGTCAACATGTGGTGGTGTTTTGCTGAGTGGTGTTCATTATTGTTGCATATTTTTGTGTGCTGTCGTGAAGCTGTCAGAACTTGAATTAGAGCAACAAACAATCATTAAATTTCTTGTTACACTTGGCAAGAGTGGAAGTGAAATCAGGGACACATCAGTCCAAGTTTATGAGGATGATGCACAAATGGATTAACTGTTTTTCTGCAGGGAGAGAAAGTGTCACTGGTGATGAAGAGAGGTCAGGACGACCAGTAATGAACAGATTGACAAAAACATTGCAAAAATTTGTCAAATTGGGTGTCAAAACTGTTGGCTGACTGTGAGAAGCATAGCAGGCCAAATAAACATTGACAGAAACAGAAAATTGTTAACTGAAAATCTTGGCATGAGAAAGATGTGTGTAAAAATAGCCCCAAGGGAGCTCTTGCATCATGATAATGCATCAGCTCACACAACATTGTGAGGGAGTTTTTAGCCAGTAAGCACATAGCTGGATTAAAACACCCTCCCTACTCACCTGAACTGGTCCCCAGTGAATTCTTCTCCTTACTCAAAGATAAAGGAAATATTGAAAGGAAAACATTTTGATGACATTCAGGACATCAAGGGTAATTTAAAGACAGTTCTGATGGCCATCCCAGAAAAAGAGTTCCAAAATTGCTTTGATGGGTCAAAATTGCTTTGAGGTGCTAGAATCAGTGCATAGCTTCCCAAGGGGAGTACTTTGAAGGTGACCTCAGTGATATAAGGAATTGGCTGATACTATTATGGAGGCCTAGAAGACCCCACAAGCTACCATCTGCAGACGAGAGACCCAGAAGAGCTGATGGTGTGAATCTCAGCCCACAGGCAGAAGACCAGCGCCTCAGCTCCATCAGGTGGACTCAGAAGATTCTCCTTTCCTCTGCCTTTTTGTACTGTCTTGTCCCTCAACCAATTGGTTGGTGTCCCCCATATGGTGGGGTGGGGAATATGCTTTATGCTGCCCACCAATTCAAACACCTCATCCAGAATCAGCTTCACTGACACACCCAGAAATTGCGTCTTACCAGCCATTGGGCATCCCTTAGCCCAGTCAAGTTGACACAAAAAATTGACCATCACTGTGCTTCCAAGTTAGAAAGTGTTTCTAAACCTCCCTTGCAGTTAGTACTGTTTATTTGGTAATGAAATGACCTGACTCCTTTCTGGCCCATAAAGCACCCACACCAGCAACGTATGGCCCTGTGTGCCAGCCACATGGATGGAAACTGAGGCCTTAGAGACAGGTAAAGCTACGTGATTTGAAGGGGATGTCCTTACAAGTCTGTGTGGGACAGAGGATCTCGGGTCAGGAGGGCATCTAGGGTCAGGGTGGGGTCTGTGTATAACCGTACTGAGATAAAAGCAGCACTGTGGCATCTTGGACATCATGTGGAGACCCTGAGAATGAAGGTGTGTGGCCGGTTGGCTGGTCATGGTAGCTTCGAGAGGACTAGTCCTCTGCAGAGCCTGCCCCATGGAGCTCCAAAGCCCAGCTCAAGTGAGTAGCCCACTGCAGGAGAGAATAAGATGGGGTATATGGTCGTCCCTTTCAGGGAGTGTGGGAAATTCCACACCCCCCCGAGTTCAACTCAGTCACTGGTGAGGACGATGGTTGTGATGCAAGTCCTGACTCTACTATGATTAAATGACCACCTGGCTGGGCTCGGTGGCTTAGCTTGTCATCCTAGCACTTTGGGAGGCCGAGGTGAGTGGATTGCCTGAGTCCGCAGGTTCGAGACCAGCCCAGGCAACTTGGCGAGACCTCTTCTCTACAATAAATCAAAAATTATCTGGGCATGGTAGCCCATGCCTGTAATTCTGGCTGCTTGGAAGACTGAGGTGGAAGGATTGCCAGAGCCCAGGAGGTCGACACTGGGATGGCCATGAGCGTGCCACTGCAATCCAGCATGAGCGACGGAGTAAGACTCCGACTCCCAAAAGGCGCCCACCTACAAGTGCTTGCTGAAGGCCACTGGGCTAGGTCTTCGTGACTGGCGGCCTTTGCATGGCGCCATCCTTCATATAGGTTTGCGCCATCACCTCTTCATCTGCTCGCCTCCGTTTCTTGCCACCAGCAGCCCCCTTCCCTTCCCTCCCCTACCTCCCCTGCTCCTTGTCGTCTCCGCTGCACCCCTTCACGGCCCCGCCCTGGACTCATGCTGTGACATCAGGTGGCCTCTTTGGGCTTTTTTTAATCCATGAATCAGGGCGAGCAATGTCCTAAACTATGCTTGCCGGTCCTTGCAAAGCTAAGATAAATTAGGGGGAACAAAGAGTATTGGCAAAGATGAAGCACCTTGCAAATGTGGGATATTATAAATATTACTAATTTCGTGCTTAGAGATTCATGCAGCAAGAGAAATAATGTTACAGATTTTGTAACAAATCAGTAGTTCCTTCATATCACTTGTTCACTCTCTGGAATTTTGTCCTTTGTGTTCATTGGACATAAAAGGCCTATGGTAAGGCCAAGTGTCCTTATTGAAGAAGTAACACAAAAGTAGTCTCCCAAAATGTATTTAATTTAAAAAAACTGATTCAGCCGGACTCGGTGGCTCAGCCTGTAATTCCGCACTTTGGAAGGCTGAGGTGAGTGGATGACCTGAGCCCGCGGGTTCGAGACCTGCCTGGGCAACTTGGCGAGACCTCATCTCTACAAT